>NC_088249.1:47785000-48085000 GCF_036013445.1 Caloenas nicobarica
TCTTTTGTAACTTTGCTCTGCAGCGGTGTGAGGTGCTATTCAGTGCTGCTCTGCCTAAGCCTCTTGTGCCTTCTGCAAGTCTGTGCCACCTCTCAAACCACTGTGGGGAATCAAGCATGGAGGTATGTAAAGAAAGCTGCAAGGAGTATACATTCACCATAAATCATGTTTTGTAGCTCCTGTCACTCTAAAAATGGACATGTCGGATTACCTGGGCCATTTCAGATCAGTTGTCTTTCCTCTGAAATGGAGCCTTTGTACTGCTCAGGTTACTGGAAAGAATCACATCCTCCAGTTCAGTTGAAGGTGCTTTTTTTCATTAGGTGTTTTAAGCTCCAGTTGCTGGAGAGTTTAAAGCAGAATAAGGAAGAAGGAGGTAGAATAGGAATAAATCCAAGTTTATAATGAAGTGAATTGTATTATAAAATGATTTATCACCTGACAATTAAACCCCATAACTGAAAAAAAAATAGAGGAAGCCTTGACTGTTTGCAAATGTATGTTAGTTTGGGCCAAAATTAGAGGTCTGTGGAGTCTTTAGGAAACTGGATTTTGGTTTAGCCCAGTTTGCTTTCTGGCACTGTGTATCAATGAAAAAATGCATCATTTTACATACCCGTGATTACATACCTGTAAAAGGTATGCCCATTCACATCCAGCAAATTTCTATTGTATAGAAAGAGGGAGATCTTTCTCTTCGTAGGTGGTGCCATGATTGCCAGGCAAAACCCATCTTGCCAGGTTAAACCCATCTGAAGACTGCTAGAGGTAATACTTCATACCATGCCAGGAAAGCTGAAGACAGTATTGTTTAAAATGGACTTTATCCTTACTGCAGCTGGCAGGGAGTTCACTGCAGCTAATTGAAACAAACTGTACTTTTGCCCCTTGAAAGGCCAAGTGAACATGTAAAGAAATTTGTAATAATTATTGTAAGAGTAGTGCTGCATTGGTTCTGGCTTGAACTTTCCCAAATGTTGCTGTCATACACTCCTAGAAAGTGACATTTACCTGAGTGCTGAGAAACCCCCCTGTGCATGTAGCACAGTGCAGCCGGAGTTCTTCTGAGGGCAGGCAGCTGGGGACAACAAGGACTGGGGAATGGCCACCTGCAACTGCAGAGGAGGGGAGTGGAGACATGAAGGGGATGAAAGACAGAGAAATTGGTCAGAGAAAGTGCTGAGGGTGCCTTTTCAATAAGTTAATCCTTTGGTATTTTCTCTATGGAAAACATTTTGATTTTGATGACTCTTTCAGCTGGTGGAAAGCAGCAGAGCTTGCTCATCATGTTTGGAGATGGCCACAGTTCTTGTGTAAATGTCCTCAAGGACACTTCTGTATTTTGAAAAACACCGTGACCAGTGCCGTATGAAGGATGCAGTGACTGAAAGGTCATCAGAGATGTTTGCTTGGGTAGTGACCTCTGGCCACTCACAGAGGAATGGGATGATATTTGGGCTATACCAACAGCCTAAAGAAGCATTAAAAGCAGAAAAAAAACCAGAAAAAAATGAGTTAAGTATTTTGAGAATGGCAAGACTGGTATGTTTAATTGTGTTACAATAAAGACAATGATGAGAAACTATAGTTTTAAGTAATCAGAAAGTAGCGAGGTTAGTGTATGAGACTTGAGCTGGGCAGAGAGAGAGTGGGGAAGAGAACTGAACAAAAACATATGGTAAATTCAACTCAGTGACTTTGTGATGCCTGAGGAAAGACACACAAATGCATGATCACAGATTTTTCATTCCTAGAGGTTTTGAAGTATTTCAGGGATACAAACTTTTCTCCTTTGATTGGTGTCACCTGTTAATCAGGTGGAAAAATACCAGTCTATTTACATTGTTCCTGCAGTATATGTGGAAAGGGCAGCAGAGTTTTCAAGAGCATTTGAAGAGAATTCTTCTTCAATTGGGTTTGTTAAGCAAAAGAAAATGTCGAATTTTCCCGCTTAAATCTGTACACTAAATACTTAGCTGAAGACAAACAATTAAACTAGCACATACTGTATTGTTTGTAGTGACACAGAGCTAAGTCATGTACTCTATGGATTTTTAATATCGATTTCTTTGCTAATCTGAAAGCAACATGCAAGTGTTGTAAGGTGCTGTAAAACTCTGCATCATAACTTCAGAACATGATCTTGTTGATCTGTGCCTGTTTACAAATTCTGCCTTACCAGTGCATTGTCTTGTCCTAGAATGTGGGCACAACCACAGCATTACCTAACCCATCATATTTTTAGTGTGTCCATTGTGGCTCTTTCCCCACTTCATTGTTTTTGACAGAATAAACTCTGTTGATGAGGAATAAACTGTAGCTGTAAATGATCAAAATGTCTTCTCGTACTCACTGAGGACACCCATGGTACAATGTATTGACAGCCAGAGCTTGGTTGCAGGCCTGTATCTAGTGGAGTCCCTCAAGGGTCAGTACTGAGACCAGTATTATTCAATGTATTCATCAACGACTTGGATGAGGGAATTGAGTGTACTATCAGCAAGTTTGCTGATGACACCAACCTGGGAGGAGTGGTTGACACGCCAGAAGGCCGTGCTGCCATCCAGCGAGATCTGGACAGGCTAGAGAGTTGGGCAGGGAAAAATTTAATGAAATATAATAATGGAAAATGTAGAGTCTTACATCTGGGCAGGAACAACCCCAGGTTCCAGTATAGGTTGGGGATTGACCTATTAGAGAGCAGTGTAGGGGAAAGGGACCTGGGGGTCCTGGTGGACAGCAGGATGACCATGAGCCAGCACTGTGCCCTTGTGGCCAAGAAGGCCAATGGCATCCTGGGGTGTATTAGAAGGGGGGTTGTTAGTAGGTCGAGAGAGGTTCTCCTTCCCCTCTACTCTGCCCTGGTGAGACCTCATCTGGAATATTGTGTCCAGTTCTGAGCCCCTCAGTTCAAGAGGGATAGGGAACTGCTGGAGAGAGTCCAGCGCAGGGCCACAAAGATGATTAAGGGAGTGGAGCATCTCCCTTATGAGGAAAGGCTGAGGGAGCTGGGTCTCTTTAGCTTGGAGAAGAGGAGACTGAGGGGTGACCTCATTAATGTTTATAAATATATAGAGGGTGGGTGTCACGAGGATGGAGCCAGGCTCTTCTCGGTGACAACCAACAGTAAGACAAGGGGTAGTGGGTTCAAGCTGGAACAGAAGAGGTTCCACTTAAATTTGAGAAGAAACTTCTTCTCAGTGAGGGTGACGGAACACTGGAACAGGCTGCCCAGGGAGGTTGTGGAGTCTCCTCCTCTGGAGACATTCAAAACCCGCCTGGACGCCTTCCTGTGTAACATCATCTAGGTGTTCCTGCTCTGGCAGGGGGATTGGACTAGACGATCTTTTGAGGTCCCTTCCAATCCCTAACATTCTGTGATTCTGTGATTCTGTGAGTCTATAGCCAGCTGGGACTCCAGCTCACTTCTGGCTACAATGACAATTTGATGGCAATGAATTATTTTTGAAATGTCCTTTGTTATTAAAGTTTTCAAGCAAAAAAATACAAATGTAATAAATAACAGCAATGTATGCTAAATCTCCCATAGTCCTAAAAGTCAGAATTTTCTAGATGATCTGCATATAATAAAAAATGCATTAGGGTCTTTTAAAGTAGTATTGGCTTCAAAGTCCTTAAAGTACTTAGAAGCCTAATGTTTAGTCAGCATTAAAAAGATAAGCTAGGAGACATACAGCTGTTAGTCAAAAATCTGTGTTTCACTTGATCATTATTTAGACAGTGATTGCCTTCAGTTTGCAGTTCTACTGTAAGTTCATTTTTTGGTGGTTTGTTTTGTTTTGTTTTTAACAAGAAGTAGCCTAGTAAATTTTAGGGCTGTATCTTCCTGTGGTTCATTGGTTAGGGATCAGTTCAGTCAAGCAGGTAAACATACACTTAACTTTAAGGACGTGTGTAAGAGCTGCTAACACACAGCTGTGTCCCAGGAGATCACTATTCATTATCTAGATTTAATGATTTAATAGATTAAAAGACCATAAGATTGTGTTTAGATGTGCCCTGTGAGCCTCCACTTCTGTGTATTTGCTCTGACATTGGCACAGGAACAGGCCAGTCGACACTAAAGGGTGTCATGCTTCACACAGTTTTACTAGTCCTTTTCAAACTCACTTGAAGACATACAGTGCTTAGATGTTTAATGGTGTGGGCTTTTTTTGTTTCTTGGCAATAATTTCCTCTAAAAGTGAATGAGATTTTTACATAGCTCCAACTTTAGGTAAACATTCAAGTGACTTTAGTGGAAATCTCAGTAAAAATTCAATAAAAGCCTTAGGATTTAGCTCACGGGATTTCATTGTTGGGCTTAGACTTTTTATTCTTTGGACTAAACCACTCAGCAATACATCACCATTTTGCTGGAGATGCTGTTTGCATAATATGCTTTGGAATTCACCATGGAAAACATAGACATAGTAAATGTGTTTGGGATGAAGATCATTCTCTAATTTATGTTTTCAAATGTAACTGAACATAATTCAAGCTAAAACTCTGCAAGCTTTCTGCTTACACAGCTTGTTCTACAAAGGTTCTCAATGTCATCTCAGGCTCAGTCTCTCCTTAAGCAATCTGGATTACAAGTCTCATAAGGAAGAATGGGAAAAAGTGCTTGTGATCTGTGCTTGTACTTTCTTTTCCTAGCTTTGTATTGAAGGAGTCTTACAGGTTATGTCTGGATAACACTTGAAATCCACAACTCAAAGGCTGAAGAATGCCAGGACAATAGTTTGGGAAGTACTGTGCTACATGCTCATCTTACAGTCGTGTTCTAAGTATCTAGAGCTGCTCACTGTCAGAGATTTCGAACTGGGTTAAACGAGCTCTCTAGTTTTACCTTTTGACCCGCTTCAGTCTTCATATTAAAAGCCATTAGGGTGAGGAGGACAGAATAATTTGGAAAATTAATTTTTTAAGATTTCCACTAACTTTGAAAACTTCGAGTTTCCATGGCTGAATTTGGCCAAGATGATAAAATCCATTCTAGTTTTCAGGAAAGCTATTGCATCCTCATGCAGTGTAGTTGTATCCTGCAGAAAACCAACTGCTGCAGCTCAGAATAATGCATCCTGCTGTTGAGCCTCACAACTTTTGGATATAAAGATTCGTCTTCAACACGTATCTAGTGACTGTACTGCTCTGTCTTGAAGTGGAGCATCTCCCTAAGAAGGCACCACCAGGCTGAACTGAAGTAGTTCACCTGAGCCTGCCTAAAGTGTTATACTGCAGTCAAGTGGACAATACTAAATAGGCAGCACAAATAAAATGTTCAAGAAAATGTCTTGCTAGGATAGAGACTTGTAGAATGCCAAACATAATCTTATTCCTGCCAGGACTGAGATTCTCTCAACTCTTTTGCATCTGTAAAATGAGTGTAAGCAGACCTGGGGGAGACAAAGGCAAACCCGTTGATGGAATGATGTGTGTTCTGAGGGCATCATATGTATAATATATAAGATATAAAACAACCCAATCATTCATCTTCAGGCCCATAACCCTAAATATACATTTCTTTGTGAAAGCTATTTTGTATTTATGAGCTTCCATCTTAATACTGTTGGTTTTCTGGGTGTAGTTTCCTAGCAGACATCTCTGATATGTTGATAAGGAAGGAATAATCATAAACAGATCACCTGAGCAACCTATGTATCTGATGTCCATTCCATTTCATACAGCTGCTAGAATAAATTCCGAGTCCATGTGAATATGGAACTTTTCCCTCCTTTCCCAAGAATGTGGTTGCAGTGTGTTTACTACTGCTTTTCATTTGTTTGAAAGGTACAATATGAAAATGCTAATTACGAAAGCACAAGACAATGAAGAAGATGCTTTATACTGGGTGAAAGTTATTGCTGCCTTTTAGGATTTCCTCTGTAAGAAGTATTTTGGTTCCAGCAGATGTCATGCACTTATCAAAGCTTGCTGTCTGTGATCCTTCTCCAAGGAGCATGCTGAGATGTACAGCTAAAATAATGTGTCACAAATGATTCTATTATGCTACACTTGATTTCTATAATCTCCTTAACATACTACAGGAAGTTAGTATTTCTTCAAAACTAAGTTTCTTTGCTTATTCAGAGCTCAGTCCAAGTAATTTTTGCTGAGGCTCTTTTCAGGGAACATGAGCAGAGTTTGGCCAAAACAATTTTGTCAAAGCAATAGTTGTAATTAAAGCAATCTGAATATCTGCCTATAATAAAAGCGTATTGGCATAAAAAGAGAAGAATGGACTCTGGAAAAAAATAACAAAATTAATAAGAGAAAAGAATGACTAGAAGTTTCTTAAACAGGATACATTTTGAGTTAAAATATGCCATATGGTGAGAGAAAAAGGCTTAAAATCTTTTTTGTTGTTGTTGTTGTTTTTCTGCTTGTGAGATAACATTGTACTGGTGAACAAATATAGTCTGTTTATAACGTTATGGTATGGGACCTCTGCACTTTCATAGAAGTCCCTGGCACTCAGAGATTGCCGTGGTAAATTTGCTTTATAGTTGTTTAAAATTTCCTTGTAAGTCAGATTTTGGAGAACAGCTGAGAAACACCATTATCTATAGTCAAAGAATAATTAACATCTGTTAGGGTATGTAGGAGCAAATTGGGACTCCAAGTTTCTCTAAACCAATCCAAATTCTGACATTTTCTGCATAGAAGTGCAACTGTTTTCTTGTAGTCTCCTTAGTAGTTGCTCTTTGTGCAAACAGTTTCTGACTCTATCCACAGTCCTTTCTGGAAGAGACATTTCTCCCACAGGAAGCACTGAGAAATGTTTTAGAACACAATTAGTGCTGGATTAAATGTGCTGTTTCATTGACAAACTTCCCATGGAACTGAATGCATTAGTTGCTTTTTATTAAGGTTATCTGAAGTCTAGTCAAACTTGGATCTATTTGTGCCCTTTGCAGGGTTTAGAGTAAAATATTGAAAATGTGAAGGGTCAGCTGTCTCAGACTGGAAGACTGAGAGCAGCTCTGATTTTTTTTTTCTTCAGTCTTGAAGCTAGCACTATCCAGTCACTTCTGGGAAAACATTTACAAACTAAAGGTTTTCTTAGTACTTTGAGAAGCATCTCGTTGGAGATATAGTTTATAGCTCATATTGGAAAAGAAAGATGAAGTTTGGGAATAGCAGGAAACTTCTGTTTGCAGCTTAAAGCAGACACAAGAGGAAAATTTTTCACTATGAGAACAATCAGCCATTGGAATAATCTCCCCAAGGAGGTGGTGGATTCCCCAACACTGGACACGTTTAAGATTCAGCTGGACAAGGTGCTGGGCCATCTTGTCTAGACTGTGCATTTTGCCAAGAAAGGTTGGACCAGATGATCCTTGTGGTCCCCTCCAACCTGGTATTATATGATTCTATCATCTGTGGTCACTATTTTCAGTTGAAAGATACTTTGGAGCTGTATTTCTTGAAATCACATGGAAGTTTACAGCAGTTCTTTACAGCACAACATAAATAAGACTCCTAGATGGATACTTCCATGCTGCTATCAAAGCTATAGGAAACTTTCAAAGTTGATACCAAGAACTATAGTCAGGAGAGGCAGGGAAGGTTTTCCTCTTTTTTTTGGTATTTTTTCTGCTCATTAACACGTATCATACTTTTGTTAGTAAATCGTTAATACACAGATTTGGTGAGGAAAAAAAAAAGCAATTAAGATTGGGTATTTTTATCCTTAATGGTGTCTAGATGAATGCTAATAACTGTGTTCAGATTTAGGTAAGACTTACTTAATTGTAGAGCTCTGATGCACCAATTCAGGCCACTAGAAACTTATTCTGTGCGAGTGGTGTGGTCCAAAATCACTGGTGTAGCTGCTTTCATTGACAAACCTGTGAGAATTTACCATGGGAAAAAGTGTTTTGAGAGCCATCACTCAAGAAATAAATTCATTGGAGAACACACATTTTGCTTCCCATTGTCATGACAAAATTAATTCTTACTGTCTATCTCAATCAGGTCTCCTGGTTCAGTCTGCCTTTCTGTGAACCACTCTGAATTATATTTAAAAACCTCCACACTTCTACTCTTTGTTGTCCCTATCCAGCATGTCTAGGAGCTGCTACTTTTCTGATCTTCTCAGATTCTCACTGGCTTAATCTTTGCTCAATGCCTCTGAAAACTACATTAATCCTCAATCATTTCATAGCCTTTTTCTTTGTGCTACGTGGCACACCCTGGGTAAAAGCAAATGCAAGATCATTATTTTACTTGTCTCTGAGTTCCCGAGCATATTGTTATTATATTCTTTGGCACACTAATAATATGATTCGTACTTGATTCTATTGCTCTTCATCTCAGCCTCAGTACATAATTCTGGACTAATGAAGCATGGAAGTTCACAGGTTGTTGCACCAACGTAAAGGCCTATCAGAAATTTGTCAGTTAAAAAAGATATTCCACGTGTGCATCATTAATAAATTATCATCTTTATGGTAGGTATTATACTATATGATTTAAAACACACTGTCTTGCTTTAGACCCTGGATGATGGATAGAATACAACACCTGTAGATAGAAAAGCACCTTGTTTATTCCAAACAAGAAACAAACCAGAAGCCTCCTTACACAAAGAACTGATATCCCTTTGAGGTTTGAAATTTAGAGTAAATCTGAATCTTTACCTTGGCGTAATAGGATTTGCTTTTTTAGGTTGATTAGGCTTGAGATTCAGTTTCAGAAAAGCAGATAGTAAACAGAGCCAGAGCTTCACTTAAATGTCAGTGCCAAACGTAAAGACTTGTTAAAAAAAAAAAAAAGTTCATGCCCAGATCCTCAGCTGGCATGAATCAGAGAACTTGGCAAATAGGAAGAATTTTTCTTTGCAAAAATGTGAGCTATATTACAAATCCTGCTTTCCTGCAAGCAACAGCTAATCTTTACCAGGACTCTATTATTTCACCCTGGACATGCTCACAAGGAGACAAACATAACATAAATCTCTGTTCACTCATTCTGCTTTGTAGACTAGTCAGTGCATGCAGACGCAAGAAGCACCTTTGAGTCTTTCCATTGTTTCTGCAAGGAGTGAATTTCCAATCTCTGAAACTTTTGTCCTAGTAAAGTGCTGGGGATCTTCTTTGCCAGGAACCATAGAAGTTCACAGGACACCTGTCTTGCATGAGGTCTGAGTACCTTGACTTAGGAACTGTAACTTAATATCTTTCCATCAGGCTTTGTTGTGCCACTAAATTGGAAAGTTAGTTAACTCACAAACATGCCCACACACAGACACTCTGACACACTCTGTTTTCATATGAGTAGGTGAGAGATGCCCAAAGGCACTGCTTTGTTGGGTCCCATAGACAGTGGGTTCGTGGCTGCCCTCTGGAAGGGTACCAGTAAATGTTCCTGTGGCTCCCTACCATCAGACTCACCACCCGGTGGGTAGGCAGTTAGTGTTACAGATCTCCTTTTTGCAATTTACTGCAGAAATTCCTCTCTATCTTCCTTTTAAACACTTAGGTGTTTCCTGATTGCTTTCTCCCCTGCCTACCTGACACTCCCAAAACATTTCTAGGTATACAGTTACATACCTGTTTGTGTAAAATATCATTATCTTCTTTCTAACGAAATTGATGTGATTCAGTGTGATTTGTTGCTTCATGTGGTTTATGGTGCAGGGTTTCATGAAAAGTGAGCTTCAATTCACAGCCTCTCCATAGGGATCATTTTCCATATAATATTCCATAAAATGCTATATAAAATCTAAGTTGCAAGTTAATAGGAAAAATCTTGCACAGGAAAAGGCTTTATCCACGCACTGCAGTCTGTCTAAAGAGATTATTGAAGGCCAGGTACGTGGACATAAACAGGATGTGTGATTGTGAGTAAAGAACAGTTCCTTTCTGCCTGGTAGATCTATCACCGTTACTTCTCTTTCTTATTGTTCAGATGCATTGCTGCAGCCCAGATAATATACAAGGCAATACATTAGACAATCAGACATAAAGAAACTCCAGGAAAAAAAAGAAAAAAAGTCTCTGCTCCACGGTGATAAGAATTCATGGAAAGACAGGGATGGATATGTAAAAAAGAACCATCTGCTTGTAAAAAAGTCAAGTGAGGTTATACTTCATTTCCTTTGCTCCTGCTTTCAAATGGCCTCTAGACTACCCTTTCTCCACAGTACAATTAAGCTTCCTGAGCAGATTCAAAAGCTGGATAAACTGTTAAAGGAATCATTTAGTGAGCAAAACCTCCTGCCAATCCTAATGAAGTTTTAAAAACGCAAGCAAATGGAGACTAAGTTCAAAGACTGCAAATTCAGGTGGATGTGTAGAGTAGTTTTCCTAAATGGCCTCATGAAACGATATTAAAAAAAAAATCAATAGAAAGAGGTACGTATCACTGCTAACTAGTTTGAAGACAGGAGCGGGTTCACGCAAACAATTCTTCCCTGCAGGTTCAGTAAGGATGCTGCTGGTCACCTATTTGCATATAGAATCATAGCATCATATAGTCATTTAGGCTGGAAAAGACCCTTAAGATCATCAAGTCCAACCATAAACCCAACACTGCCAAGTCCACCACTAAACCATGTCCCTAAGCACTGTGTCTGCACATCTATTAAACACCTACAGGGATGGTGAGTCAGCCACTTCCCTGGGCAGCCTGTTCCAGTGCCTGACAACCCTCTCAATGAAGAAATTTTTCCTAATATGCAATCTAAACCTCCCCTGGCTCAACTTGAGGCCATTTCCTCTTGTCCTATCAGTTGCTACTTTGGAAGAGAGACCAACAGTCACCTCGCTACCACCTCCTTTCAGGTAGCTGTAGGGAATGATGAGGTCTCCCCTCAGCTTTCTTTTCTCCAGACTATACCAACCCCAGTTCCCTCAGCCGCTCTTCATAAGACTTGTGCTCTAGACCTTTCACCAGTTTTGTTGTTCTTCTTTGGATGCACTCCAGCGCCTCAATGTCTTTCTTGTAGTGAGAGGCCCAAAACTGAACACAGTATTCAAGGTGAGGCCTCACCAGTGCTGAGTACAATAGGACAATCACTTCCCTGGTCCTGCTGGCCACACTGTTTCTGATACAAGCTAGGATGCTCTTGGCCACCTGGCCACACTGCTGGCTCATATCCAGCCAGCTGTCAACCAACACCCCCGGGTCCTTTTCTGCCAGGCAGCTTTCCAGTCAGTTTTCTCCAAGCCTGTAGCTTCACACAAGGTTGTTATGACCCAAGTGCAGGACCTGGCACTTGGCCTTGTGGAATCTCATACAATTGGGCTCAGCCCATTGATCCAGCCTGTCCAGATCCCTCTGTATGGCCATCCTACCCTCCAGCAGATCAACACTCCCACCCAACTTGGTGTTGTCTGCAAACTTACTGAGATGCACCTGATCCCCTCATCCAGATCATTGATAAAGATATTAAACAGAAGTGTCTCCCAATACTGAGTACTGGGGAACACCACTCGTGACTGGCCACCAGCTGTATTTAGCATAACTCTTTGGGCCCAGCCATCCAGCCAGTGTTTTACCAAGTCAAGAGTATGCCCATTGAAGCAATGAGCAGCCAGTTTCTCCAGGAGAATGCTGTAGGACATGGTGTCAAAGGCTTTACAAAAGTCCAGGTAAACAACATCCATAACCTTTCATTCACTAAGTGGATCACTTCATCATAGAAGGAGATCAGGTAAATCAAGCAGTACCTGCCATTCATAAACCCATGCTGACTGGGCCTGATCACGTGGTTGTCCTGATATGATTATGATTAAACTCACCCATATGAATATGTTAAACTCACGGAAAGTATATTAAATGCTAACTCAGAGAAAACAGCATCCTTGTAAAATGGTTGAGGGAGAAAAGTTCTTCTCCCACTGCAAAAAGCAAGTCATGCTTAATGGTGTTGCTTGTAATACCAGTCCCTAGGCCAAAACAGGCTCCGTGGTAAATGACTAAATCTCCACTCATAATTCATTAATGTCTTACAAATAACAAGAAAAAACCTACATAATGCAGTTAAAATTCAATAACAAGGCTTAGTGGCAGCAAGAGACTTAACATAAAATCCTTATTAATGCAGACTAAAGCTTGCGTTACTCTTGCAGTGTTAATAGTTTTGTGTGTTTGGTTTTGCCTTTTTTTTGTTCCCAAAGAGGCCAAGACCTGACCAAAATATTTTATTCATGTAAAATACAATGTTAAACAACTGGACATCGCATAGCAGGAGTGATGCCAAAGCTAATATATACTTTGCACAATATAAGTATTTTAGCTCTGTCCCCTGCATGGTCTATCATATTGTGGCTGTATATGATGACCTACATCAGCGCTGCTGTGATTTGAAAAATATATCTAATCTAAGAAAATAAAAGCCCACATTGCAACACGTGCCGTATCAGAGTGGAACAGCATAGTCCCAGTCTATGTCCTAAAAGAAGCTCAGCAGCTATTGCCTTGATGTAATTAAAGCAGGAGATTACTCTATTTCAACTGAAACTAGAAGTTTCTTGGTAAGGTGATGCTTAAGCTTGCATTTGCTCCCATGCAATTCCACCGATTGCTGGGACAAGCTCTGTCAGTGAGGATTCACCAAGTTTACTGTGCACCAAACTTCATGATACCATTTTTGCCATGACTTTTCAGCTGCGATTTGATTTGAACAACCTGCCTGAATATTAGGTCGTTGGCAGCTTATTCACTTTTTATTCTGAAATAAAGAAAGCTAGCTCAGCTTTCACAGAATCACAGAATGGTCAGGGCTGGAAGGGACCTCTGGAGATCATCTAGTCCAACCCGCCTGCTAAAGCAGGTTCACCTAGAGCAGATTGCACAGGCGGGTTTCAAATGTCTCCAGAGAAGAAGACTCCACAATATCTCTGGGGCAGCCTGTTCCACTGGCGCCCTCAAAGTAAAGAATTTTCTCCTCATATTCAGATGGAACCTCCTACATTTCAATCTGTGCCTATTGCCCCTCATCCTGTTGTTGGGCGTCACTGAAAAGAGTCTGGTCTTATCCTCTCGACACCCACCCTTGAGATATTTATAAGCATAAATAAGATCACTTCTCAAACTTTTTTTCTCCAGGCTGAACAGACCCAGCTTTCTCAGCCTTTCCTCGTAGAAGACATGCTCCAGACCCCTAATCATCTTCGTAGCCCTCTGTTGGACTCTTTCCAGTAATTCCTTGTCCTTCTTAAACTGAGGAGCCCAGAACTGGATGCAGTACTCCAGATGCGGCCTCACCAGGGCAGAGCAGCAGGGGAAGAGAACCTCCCTTGACCTGCTGATCACACTCTTCTTAATGCACCCCAGGATACCATTGGCCTTCTTGGCCACAAGGGCACATTGTTGACTCATGGTCAACCTGTTGTCAACCAGGAGTGCCAGGTTCTTCTCTGAAAAGCTGCTTTCCAGCAGGTCAACCCCTAACCTGTACTGGTGCATGGGGTTATTCCTGCCCAGGTGCAGGACCCTACACTTGCCCTTGTTGAATTTCACTAGGTTCTTCTCTGCCCAGTCCTCCAGCCTGTCCAGGTCTTGCTGAATGGCAGCGCAGCCTTCTGGTGTATCAGCCTCTCCTCCCAGTCTTGAATCATCTGCAAACTTGCTGAGGGTCAGTCTCTTCATCCAGGTCATTGATGAACAGTTTAAACAAGACTGGACTCAGTACTGACCCCTGAGGACCACCACTAGCTACAAGCCTCCAACTAGACTCTGCACCATTGAACTTTCTACCTCCCTTCCCCCATCTTTTTTATTTTTTATCCCCCTCCCTTAAGAAGACCAGTCCTCCTAGGAACAACTCAACAATACTGACATTTACAGCTGCTGTTTACTCATTGCTTCAGAAGAGAGCTGTGTTTTGTTTGACAGCAAACATCCTGCTCAAGAGAGGTTTTTAGACCCTGAACCAAAACTTCAGCTAGTCTGTCCAAGGTTGGTTTTTTCAACTCTTGCTACCTAGCTTGAAGTAATTCCTACAAAACACAAACTGGTGCTTTATTCACGGTGTTCTAGGAAGAAAATGCCGTGTCCCTAAATCTTTCATAAATATTTTGCTCAAACCCTGAGTCTCTGCTAAATAACACTTAATAAACCTCTGAGAGCTATTTTGCCAGGTTCCAAAAATATTATAATCTTTATTTTGTTATCCTATTCTAAAATAGCCACTTGCTCTCCTCTAAACAACTCACCATCCCCAAAACTAAAGACCAAACTAACCACCATGTTGCACTGACCAAAGCAGACTTTTATACTGAGAATTACCTGCTTGATTGACACAGCTGAAATACCTTATACAGATTAAAACATAATCTCCGCTAATTTATCTCATCCACAGCATCTGCTTTCACTAGCTTTGTTGCGATCTTTGCCTATAACTTTTCATTTAGATGGAAGATTATTTGTTTTCTCTAGTCTTTACTCTAGGCTTATGCCAACCTGGGTAAGTATTTGTGAGATACAGAATTCTTTCTCCATAACCGACAATATAAAAGGGCCTTGTCACTCAATTGTGTAAATTGTTAACCCTTAACTTTTGTAAGGAATGGAGTTATATTTGGTAATCAAGAAAAAGAAGCACAGTTTTTCCAGCCTTTTAAGACTTGAAACTTCAGTGTGAATACAAGAAAGCAAGCAGCAGCTGAAAAGAAATACAACAGCAGGCTTTCCCAGAGGAAGGTAAAATAAAACCTAAGAAAAATGCTTGGAGGAAATAGGAACAAAAAATCCCTTGTGTTTTAATAGATTATTTTCCTGCACTTTGACATGCTTCTGCATAGCAACCAGCAACAGAAACAGGCTATAGCTTAAAAATTGCAGATAAATTGATTATCTCATATAGCACTGTATATCTCACATGCAAAACTAACTGTAAATATTTAGATAATCTAAAATCAAATGCTTGCAGATAGATTTTTTTTCTTGTACCTCGTGCATACTGTGGGGATGAGAGACAATGGAAAGAGCAAGTAGCTAACATCTCTAATTATTAAGGTAAGAGTTTCTTTGCTTAAAAGGCAGTAAAAATGCAGTTTAATTCTGATATTAATTTCTATTAATGCACTTACATATCACCTTGGTAGAGTAGACTCTATTTGAAGTCAGTGAAAATACAGATTGTGTTCACTTTGAGACACTTCTGTACTCTCTTAAGATGAATAAAAATCAAATCTCCTGGGGTCAAAGGAGTTCCTCTCCTTTTCTAGGGTTAAGTGCTGCCTCAAAAGGGAGCAAGGTAGGTGACACTGGGCTAGGCAGAAGATCATACTTAATCATTCAAAAGCCACCACATATATCTAGCTCTTGGTATATGCTATTTCATGTGATGTGCTGTTTCATGTGACTACACATTTTCCAAAGTTTGGTCCGTTTTTTAATAAGTCCTGTCAATGTTTTCAAGCACCTGTAGTTGGCAGAAAATATTATCTACTTTGAAGGTCTCAGTTTTTAAAGTTCTCTGTGGACCTATTTTGGAGTTTAGCTGTTTGGCTGCTTGTCACTATAACATATGAAAATTACGAGCAGAATTAATTTGTATTATCATGTTCTGGCTTCACTGAAGTTAGGCTAAAAGAAGTTTCAGTCTGCTGGGTTTCGGATGAGCATTCAGGATGCTTCATTTGTTTGAATAGCCATAGAAGCTCAGTGCAGTGGAACAATGATTTCTTTAACTGAGGTATTCATTTGCATGTTTGAAAGATCACAGCAGCTAAAATGCATTCTGCACTGTTTTGTGGTACTTACCTATGTACAGAGGTACCATTGACATAAAGATTATACTAGCAGTGTTCAGTTGCTTAGGAGGGGCTCATGTTGTTGGTACACTTTTGGCTTTGCATTTGAGTCCCAGGACTGCCCGCAGTCAAGCGCCACTCTGTCATGCTTTAAGTTTTTCTATCAGCAAGAAAATCTGAAGCATAAGAAAGCCTTATACACATTAGAGCCCCTTCCCTGCGTGCTTTAACGTGGCACTGTGGCCTTCGTGGTGTGGAGAAACGTGTATGTGAGCATGCACTAATGTCAGTGACAGACAACAGAGGAGTAGATCACATTCAGAGGGATCCCATCCATAAGGGCCCAGATTCTGCCCTAAAATACATCTGTATGTCTTCCATTGACTTCAATAGAAACTTCTTGCAGTTATGTCATTATGTGACTGCAGGTTTTAGGTGCAAAAAGTTCTGTAATTTTCTGGAGATAAATATTGTTTACAAGATGCAAATAGAAGGAAAAAAAAAAAAACAGCACAAGGAGGATTACTCAGTCCATAATAATCATTACCATGATTCAGAGGTCAAACAGATTTTCATCTTCTAGTAATTGGGTAGAAAATTTCTGGTGTAAAATATTGATTTTGTCATGTGCTACACAAGAAGCTTCTCTTATTCTTCACATAAAGTATTTATTCCATTATTGTTTCCCTACTTTTCCCTCCCACCCCCTTCCCACTCCCCACCCCTCCATAACATACTCAAAAGCCTGGAACAATGCTTCGTCACTGGTCTAGTCATAAAAATCTCATTGCTAAGAGCATTGCTAACAGTGCAAATGCTGAGATTATTATCCCTCATATTACCATTTTTCATGTGATTATATTAATCTGTCAAAGCTTTTTATTACAGATATGCATGCTTAGCATATTTTAGTATTGAGTCTTTTTCTTTAAAAAACCCATACCAATCAAAATTTCAGTCCATGTTGAAGTTTCACTCGAAGAGCTGGAGAGCGTAAAACACATATTTTGCACTTAGGGGAAACACACAATACAGTATTAAGTTCCTGGAAATTTAGGAATATTCTTATAGAGCTTATTTCCTTCTCTTCTCAGAGGATATTTGGATATCTACATTCTACGTGACTGAACTTTTGAAGAAGATGGTTGCTATCATGTGAAAGCTCTGTGTTGTTTGACCACCTCAAGCAGGGCTGGCTTTGGTTCACTTGGGGCATAATCCTGAAGAACTCACTACAGCTGTGGGAGTAGGTCCACCATCCCCTCCCTTCATGAGTCTTTATTTGTATGCTGACCAGACTTGGAGTGGACAGCAGTATCTGGCCAGCAAACACCATGCTGTTACTTAGAAATGGACGGGAATAGAAATAAGGTCTGAACACCACAGCAGGCCTGCTTCTGTTTGGGCAGACATTTCAGCAATGGTGTCAGGGGAATGATATGCTCCCGTTGTCTGTGAATTAGAGAAAAGATACACAGTGGAAGAAGCAGATATTGTGAGGTTGCTTTCCTTTGGATGGTATGAAGCTATAGGCATGGCATCAGGTGGAAAAGGGTCCAGGAAACCAGACTAAACCTAGCCCAAAGCAAAATCCTAGAAAGACAAATAACATAATTAAGTGCCTCTGTTAACTGATGCATTCCTGTCCTGCCTGTTTGCCAATGGAAAAGCCTCTAAGGTTTTCTTTTGAATTACTTTGAGCTGTCCATATTTCAAAGTTTCAGAGGAGTATATATAATCAACCTGTAGTGAATAATAGGTCTAAACAAGTCATACATTTGTGTTCAGAATGCAAGTGAAACTAGATGTAGTCCTCAGTTGCAACATTTGGATCCCAAGTTGCTTGATTTTGTGGCACACTTTGACCAGTGTTTTCATGGCTTTGTGACCCATGTGCAGGAAAACTGCAGACACTGTCTCATCTTTCTCATAATTCCTCAAATAACTGCTATGCACTTCATCCCCTGGCTAATCCTCATCTGTCTCTGATACTTGCATTCATAAGTATTCAGGAAGTAGGCATGTCTCACAATTAGGCTGTCAGAATATGCACTGATATTCTTGTTTGTTATTCCACCATCAGCAGCACATTTTGTTGCAATGACCATTGTAAAATATTTTAAAATGTACAAAATAAAAATTACAACACTTGGAGCATTTTTTTCTCCCCTAAAGTGAGTATCCTCTAACACGTTTTCTGCTGTGTTACTTTTTAAACAATGAAATATATTGCAAAAAAAAAATGCCATTTCACTTTGAAAGGGAAAATCATGGAACTATTTGCATCAAAATTACTGAATTCTTATTACAGTTCTAATCATAACTTTCTGTTGAGAAACTTTATGAAGACAAAAAGCTGTACCGCTTATAACAAAAAAAATGTTTTGATTCTCTGGAAATGGTTTAGTACTGACAACATCAAAACTTTGTGTCTTTTCAGATCTGTTTTAGGTCTATAGACCTTAGTCTGCTGTTGTAAAGATTTGGTTCCCTTTTTCTAAAATCTTGACCTAATCTGGCATAAGACCAGATCTCAAAATATATATTTTCTTGATAATAAAAAAATTGTTCTTTATTTATCATATTTAAGTAGACAGCTGTAACTTTTAGGGAAACTGTATGTTTTATTTGTAGTAATATTTTCAGTATTTTTTGAGTACAATTTCATATTTTCTATATAAAAAGGGAGTTTATTGCTAGTGATTTCTCAGGCATTGAGAAAGAGACATGGCTTTCAAAGTCCTGCACTCATGTGCATATCACTTACTCAAATATAAACCAGAGTTAGTAAAAAAATTTTTTCCTCTAAACACTGCCAGTTCAATGAAAACAAAGGCTTTCTTGGGGAATGCATAGTTTTCTGACTAATTTTCAGTGGCAGTTTTGCAAGTCTTATTAGAACCAAGTTGAAAAAGATTCTTTTGACCTCAGCATTCTGACTATATTATAATAAAATGTAATGTTGAAATGAAACGTTTTGGCAAGATTAAGTAAAGTGTTTTGGAATGCTTTATTTTGCAAGTAAATCTTCATTTTTAAACTCTTTTCCTGAATTGGAATTAAATAAGGTATTAAAATCTGCATTTTCCCACTAAAAGAAACTTTATTCTTCAGCCTCTCTCCTAGTTAAGTAGACAGCCGTGATCTTTGGAGAAAGTGAATTTTCCAGCTCAAGACCAATAGTTTAGTCTGTGAAACAGTTGGGATGATGTGTCTCAGGAATTAATTGTGTACCTATCTCCATCATTTGAGAGATAATCACAAAACTACCTGGAAGGCTACATCTTTAGAAGAACAAACAATTGCCATTTCAGAGACTTCTTCAAAGCGGTAAATATACAGTGTTTGTGAAATGTGGGAACTGACTAAATATGCATCAGAATCCCCAGAACGAATCCAGACTTTCCTCTCAATTTTGGCATCTTGTGCTATAACTTTTACTTGATTTTCATTTTTCATTCTAGCGCCAACAATATGCCTAAGCAAGTAGAAGTGCGGATGCATGAAAGTAATTTAAGTCCAGTGGAGCACAGATCCAGGAACATATGTGTGCAATTCTGCCAGTCGCTCCACAGGAATCTGCTCCTGACACTTACTGTATTTGGTAAGCTACATCTGCTGGTCTAGAAATTGTGTGTGTATGTACATTTGTTCATGTAGTACCACAGACCTGTCTGTGGTCATCAGCTGTTCCACCTGAACAGTCAGAGAGTAAATAGAATGCCCATAGGCATCATCACTTTAGTTCAGGTATGCAGTGTATTACTGACACAATACAAAGCAAAACTATATGACTGAAATACATTACAGAATCACAGAATGGTTAGGGTTGGAAAGGACCTCTGGAGATCATCTAGTCCAACCCACCTGCTAAAGCAGGTTCACCTAGAGCAGATTGCACAGGAATGTGTCCAGGCAGGTTTTGAATGTCTCCAGAGAAGGAGACTACACAACCTCTGTGGGCAGCCTGTTCCAGTGCTCTGGCACCCTCAAAGTAAAGAAGTTTTCCCTCATATTCAGATGGAACCTCCTGTGCTTCAGTCCGTGCCTGTTGTCTCTCATCCTATTGTTAGGCACCACTGAAAGGAGTCTGGTCCCATCCTTTTGACATCCACCCTTGATATATTATAAACATTGATGAGATCCCCTCTCAGCCTTCTCCAGGCTGAACAGACCCAGCTCTCTCAGTCTTTCCTCATAAGAAATGTGCTCTAGGCCTCTAATCATCTACATAGCTCTCTGCTGGACTCCCTCAGTAATTCCTTGTCCTTCCTAAACTGGGGAGCCCAGAACTGGATGCAGTACTCCAGATGTGGCCTCACCAGGGCAGAGTAGAAGGGGAGGAGAACCTCCCTCAACTTGCTGGTCACACTCTTCTTAATGCACCCCACGATACTATTGGCCTTCTTGGGCACAAGGGCACATTGTTGACTCATGGTCAACCTGTTGTCAACCAGGAGTGCCAGGTTCTTCTCTGAAAAGCTGCTTTCCCCCAGGTCAACCCCTAACCTGTACTGGTGCCTGGAGTTATTCCTGCCCAGGTGCAGGACCCTACACTTGCCCTTGTTGAACTTCACTAGGTTCTTTTCTGCCCAGTCCTCCAGCCTGTCCAGGTCTCGCTGAATGGCAGCACAGCCTTCTGGTCTGTCAGCCCTTCCTTCCAGTTTGGTATCATCTGCAAACTTGCTGAGGGTGCACACAGTCTCTTCATGCAGGTCATTGATGAACAGTTTGGTCAGGACTGGACCTAACACTATGGGGAACCCCACTAACTACAGGCCTCCAGCCAGACTTTGCACCATTGATTACAACCCTCTGAGCCCTGCCATCCAGCCAGTTCATGATCTATCTCACCATGCATTCATCCAGCCTGCATTTCCTGAGCTTGCCTGTGAGGATGTTGTGAGAGCCGGTGTCAAGTCTTGCTGAAGTCAAGGTAGACAACGTCCGCTGCTCTTCCCTTGTCTACCCACCCAGTCATACCATCACAGAAGGCTATCAAGTTGGTCAAACATGATTTCCCTTTGGTGACCCCACGCTGACTACTCCTGATAACCTTCTTTTCCTCCACATGCTTGGAGATGATGTCCAGAATGAGCTGTTCCATCACCTCACCAGGGATGGAGGTGAGGCTGACTGGCTTGTAGTTTTCTTCTTGCCCCTTTTTGAAGGCTGGAGAGACATTGGCTTTCCTCCAGTCCTCAGGCTTTGAATGGAGTGTGATTTAAGTCCCAAGACCAGTCAGATCAATGTCATTCAGTAGAACTAAATGCACCACACATTTTTCTTTCAGTTACTTGGAAAAAAAAAAAAAAAGACAAAAACTCTTCAAAATTTCCTTTAGTTAATCTTTTATCTCTCAGGTCATGCTCTGCTGCTTTTAAGGCTTGTCCCCCTCTCTGTAGCTGTAAGCCATCACTCCATGATCTCATCCTGAATATTGCCTCTGGCTTTAGCAGATTCCAAATATGGAACAGTTTGACATTTTATTGTGGTTCACTGGCTCTTTGCCTGTTTCTTTTTCACTGAAAAACTAACAGACAAATGCAGCAAATTCACAGAAGTACTTTGTTTTGTTGTTGTTTGAAAGACCAGCAGCAGCTGGTCTTGAGCTGCAAATTTCACATCCATATTTTTCAGCCTTCAAAACCCATTCTGCTGAAGTGTTTAGACAGCATTTTCCTTGAATTATATTTAGAAGGCACCTGATACAGTCCCAGAAAAAGTTTTAAATACACATATATTTTCCATTGTATCAAACTGATACTTCAGAGAGCCATAGTTGCTGCAAATCACAACTCAGGCTTTGCTGTCAAGTTTTATTACACTTGAGACTTGGGCTTGGAATCAGGATGTAAGGCATCTTGGATGTAAACATAAAATAATCATTCACAAGTACCATATTATTATAGTAAACATGATCTTTTCTTCCCTAGACCTCTCGGTCCTGAGAGAGAGGTTTAGGTGTTATCACTGTACAAATCTAAATAAGTCAGGAAGAGATGTTTGTGATTTGAGAACATTAGCACAAATAGAAGAGAATGATGCAGACCATCAAAGGGAAGGAATAATAAGTGAGTACTAAGAATCAAGTTTTCTTCAATGGTATGTGCAATATTGATCAGGCACTCTTTTCCAAAACCCTCCAAATAAAACTTGAATCTGTTTTCCTCACAAGACTATTCTAGCTTTTATGCAGGGTTTTTCTTAGGGTGTAAAACAGCTACTCATGCTGACCTTGTTTTCAAGTGGTACCATTCTTATGTTGAAAGATAAATGCCATACTCCAAAGAGCTGGGTCCTAAACCCTGGCTCTTTTGTCAGTTCTGTATGGCCTTATATAAATCAGTTCACCTCTTGGTGCCTCAATTTTGACAGCTGTAAAACAATTACATGAATTATATTTTACTATCCCTCAATGTATTGCAAGGCCTACACAGGTAATAAACCTCAGGATGTTAGTAAACCTCAGTGTTAGTAAACCTTAATAACCTTGTAGTTTGCAGCAAATCTGTATTTGCAGAAGCAAAGTAGTACAATAGGTGTAAGCTCAGCTGGCAGAAGATTCTACATCAGGACCACTTCTCTTTAATCATGAGATACATGGTAAGCATGTTACAGCCTCATATCAATCAGAAGGCTAAGCTTTCTAAAATCTGTCTCTGTACCAAAAGTTAGAGGCCTTGTGTAACTATTTTTCTGCCAGGCTATTCTTGTGCATAATCAATGTGCAGTCAGGTATATTTATGTTACCTACCTGCTCTCTTTCTTCCAGGTGTCATCCTGGGTGCTCTGTGTGGAGGCTTTCTTCGTCTAGCAACACCTATTGACCCTGACATCATCATGTTGATAGCCTTCCCAGGAGATATACTTATGAGGATGCTAAAAATGCTGATCCTCCCTTTAATTATCTCCAGTTTAATCACAGGTAAAATCTATTAGCCATAAATACTTTAAGATGCTTGCTGCAGATATCACATGGTTTTCTTTCTGTGATGTAGGAAGAATAATTGTGTGATCCTGTCAGGGATTTTGCAGTTGCAGTGTGTATTTCAGAGTTAATTTCCAATTAAATTCATTTGCTTTAATATGTAGATGCTCCAATGAATTTGTTTTCAAACACAGGCACACATACTACCTTCCTGAACATTAGAAATTTCTTAATATGATGTTTCACATAATTGCTGGATTGGACCTTACAAATAAGATGGCATGACACTAGTGAGCCTAGCCTTCTTAAAGCTGTGGTGTCAACCAGACCATGGCCAGTTTGCAGCAGTCAAGGGCAGAGAATGGTGTGATATCTCCTCAAATTAGTAGTAGCAGACATTGTTCACATAAAAACTGGAGGGAGAAGCTTCAGTAATCTGTTTAGTGGTGAGAATTTCACAAGGACAAAAGTAGGCACCTTTAGGCAGTCATTAAACTTCACAAATTATAAAGGATTTTGTTTGATGATTATTGAATTGGATATTGAGTCTCAATATATATGTTTGTTTCTTAAAATAAAACATCTGCAGGACTATCTGGTTTAGATGCTAAAGCAAGTGGCCGATTGGGTACAAGAGCCATGGTTTACTACATGTCCACCACTATTATTGCTGCTGTGCTGGGTGTGATTTTGGTTTTAGCCATCCATCCAGGGAATCCAAAACTCAAGAGACAGCTTGGTCAAGGGAAGAAGAATGATGAAGTATCTAGTCTGGATGCTTTCTTGGATCTGATCCGAAACCTGTTCCCTGAAAATCTGGTCCAAGCATGCTTTCAGCAGGTAAAACCTTCTACACCTTGTCAATATTTTGTTATATCTTTGACATACCAGGGACGTGTGTAGAGTTAATCTAATTGTTTAGGTGAATGACAGAAATGATGATGCAAAGAGAAATAGACATCTTAAGTCTTGAGCAGGTATATCAAAGAACTTTATTTATAGCTGTTTTGTTTTATGTTGTAGTAATTTAAATTCATAGATTTTTTTAAGATGATTTTTAGTTTGTTATTAAATAAACCTATATTTTTTTACTCACTTTTTATACAATATGTACAGTCATGAGTGCTGCCTTAGGGCTGAACAGTTGATGAATTATGGGGTCTTTCACCCAGGTGGAATTTGATCTTGGGTGTGAGTTACAGAGCTGATGATTCTATAATGCCCTGTTTGTACTATATGGGTGATCTGGATTCCAGCTGGTTGCCAGTAGCAATGTACCCCAAAGTCTAACCTCTCATAAGTTCTATTGCTGTATTAGAGTCCAGACTAGGTAGAGATAATACAATCAAGTGGCTGACCCACCTACAGGTGTCTCCATCAGGCCAGGTTTGAAGTATGCTGGGAAAGAAGGAATGCTTGCACCCTGTGTCGCTTGCTCTGTAGGTAGATAATTTTTAATCAAAATGGTTTCACTTTGAGGGGTAAAATAAATAAAATTTGCATGCTTCCTAATTTCTGCTTAAGCATATTATATTTTTTTGTGTAAGCTGCTTTTTCCTACAAGTAAATTGTTTGGCAATAATGCAGATTTTTTTTTTTTTTTTTTTTTTTTTTTTGGATGGAATGGGGTTTGTTACCAAACGTGTTCTTAAATGTTCCTATGTGAAATGGCATGATAGTTGGAGCTGTGGTTATGGCCAAAGAATCACATGAAGAGGGGTGAAGGAGAAGAGGCCATGTGGGGTGGAAGTATGGAGGCCAACCTAAGCTGCCAAAAGGGCTTGGAACATTCTCAACATTTCCAAATCATCATGGAAATGTCAGTCATGTGGTCAAACTGTGGGTGGCTAAGCATGACAAGTAATGTGAAATGTATTTTTGCAAAATTGAGTGAAGGGAGAGCAGAGTGCTTATGTTTTTTTCTTCCTTTCCCTCATTTGAACTGTAGAAGAGAGAAGAATTACATTTCTGGTCAGTTGACAATGGTCAGATTTCTCAACAAAGGACAAAAAGTGTGAGAAAGAAGAATTAAGCTACCCATGTCAGATAGTTTTCTTGAAACCTTAATATTGCTTTTTCATTGTGTGTAATATCAGTGTTTATATATTGGAGTTTTTTTATTTTAGTCAAAAAAGCTACTGAGCTTTTTGGCTTTCCAGTGTTGAGTTTTATCAGATTCCAAACTAATTGCCAGTGAAAACCTCTGCCACAAAGCCACCTTTCATTTGCAAAGTGAGTCATGCTCCTTTCCAGATGGAACTTGTACCTTCTATTAGCCCTTAACTCCTCAGTGAGGAGTTAGACTTTACTTGCCTCTCTATTTATTTAGGTGGAAAATTAACTGCTTTTAATGGTGTCAACATATATTTTCTCTTCCTACATTTATAGAGACTCTCTCCATGAGCATCTACTGTTTCCAGGTTGCCTTAGGAGGGAGCAATTTTTTGCAGAAATCCTGTGAAGAATTATTTTGAAGGGTGCACAGCAATGGTACTGTGTAGCCATAGTCTGTGGGAGGATTTTACATGCCTTCCCTTTCAAACAGGCAGAAAGCAATGAAGGGATCCACTTGGAATTTTGAGATAGTTCATTTGCAAACTAAAATCTGAATCATCATGGGATTTAAGTATCTCTTGAATTTTTGTATGGTCCACAAGAAAGTCATAGTTTATAGTGAAAACTGCTATTCCAGCAGAGACTTAAGATATTATTGTGCCATGAAAGAGAATGGGACTATCATCTCTAAATATGACTCTGACGTTCAAATGGTTTTCTGGCCTGAAATGTTGTCAGAATCTAAACTTAATGTTAAGCTCAGCATTTTTAGTGACTATGACCCTGTGCAAAGAAGGGCTTAGGACCTTTTACTTAAGTGACTGGTCATAACTTCCCAAACATTTTTTTTTCTGTCCCCGAGCCATGAAGAGGCAGGAAAGGCTTAAGGTGCGAAGTGGCAGGAAAACATCCCTTCTAAAAGCAGCAAGTCACAGATCTCTTTTCCCACTCCTTCCTTTTTTTCCTAGCCATAAACTCAAGCTCATTTCTCCCTCTGCCATTTTTTCCCAGCTTTCCCTGGACCCTACCTTTCACATGCCAGGAGAGGTCCATATCCATTCAGATGCTCATGTCTTCTCTTTTTGAGGCAGTCAGATTTGACTTAATAGGTATCTGGCAGCTTTGATATTTTTTCTGTTATCTGTCACTCACAGTATTTTAATTAGAGAGCTCAGGGGACTGAGAGTATTCCATTTTGAGCAGTCACCAAATGAAGTGTTGGAAATGCCATAAGTTTTTGATTCAAGTTAACTATCAAACCATGATAACTTGAGCTGGGCAGACCATCCTGAATAACAAACCTTACTGCAGAGTTGCTGCTGTGACTGGTTTTAGGGGTACCTGCCTTTTGGTGCTGAACAAATGGTGTCAATATGTAACATATAATCTGTGAATCACCATTTATGAACCATCTGGACAAAGGAGCTGACTATCTGTAAAGTGTTACATCATGGTGGTAAGGAACAAGTATTTGCCATGCTTTTCATACTAGAGTCATGAGAAAGACTCACAAGACTTTGTGTCTCTTGGAACTATTTGAAAAACAAACTTAATTTTGGAAAAGGGGGTAAGAGGTTGTGGAATGCATGTCTAATCCTTTAAAAATATAGTTCCCTGGAACTTCAAGTGAAGACTCTTTTTATTTTTATTTCCTGATTTCCCATACGGATTGCATTCAGTCTGTTTCCATTCTCATCCTCCTTTTTTATTGCTTTCAGATCCAAACTGTCACCAAGAAGGTGCTGGTGCCACTACCCATTGAAGAACCACCTAATGTCACTGACTCTGCTTTTGCTATGATGAATGAGACAGTGCGCGAAGTACCATCAGAATCCCAGCTGGTCATTAAGAAGGGACTTGAATTTAAGGATGGCATGAATGTCCTGGGTAGGAAAAGTTTTTGCCTGTCAAATATGTACATCCTATGTATGACACAGCTTTTGACTGTGACTGGGTAGCCAGTGTTGTCTGATCTGCTCTTCAGTGCAAATTTAGTCTCCCCAAATAATCATCAAATGTTGTCACCTACTGGCTGCCCATTGGTCTCTGAGATGAAAATCTAGTGGTCTTACTTGAAATATGACTGTATCACAGAAAAAAAACAAGTAAATTATTCTGGATTGGCAGCTTTGCAGGTATTAACTGGAATAGAGTGGGGAAGCCTGTAGGAACTAACCAAAATATCCTTCCATCCTAGAAGTAGCCTACCTATACTAACGCATATTGGCAAAACAGTATGGGGAAGAGCTTTAAGAGCCGGTGCTTTACCCACCCCCTGATGAATTGGAGCTCAGTTGTTTCCAGTAGGTGTCTCAGGCACACTGAACTAGAATTTGGCTTGAGGCAGTGCCTGAAGTTAGAGGTGGGGTGTGAACTGCACTACCCAGAGCTGGGCCAGAATAATCCCAGAGAGACTTGACACATCTCTGAGTCACAACTCCCTCCTTCTTTCTTCTTGACTGCTGACCTTTACCAGCTGCAAATTATGAACAACTGCCGTTGTGCCATCTGGACAAGTCAGCAAGTGAGGGTGGTACAAAGGTTTTGCCTATCTCCCACTCCTTCCTGAACCACCCGTTCAGTCAGAGGCACGGGGGAACGAAGAGCCACCACACCACTTCTATTTTCTTCTCTGTGCCTAGACTCACTGTTTTGTCAGCCCAGAGATGAATATTCCTCCTTCACCTTCTTACTTTCTGGAAGTGGGCCAAGTCAGTCACAAATTAGCCCTCAATTTGTAGCCTCATTGGTAGGCCTACTCTTGAAGATACACATGCTCTGTGGCAGCATGTCCACGGGGCTGAGGCTGACACCTGTGTTTATAGGTGTTGTCCTCTAAATGGGACAATATGTGGCAGTACCTAAACCACTGCTTTATCTCACCATCACTTTTTTAGTGGGAAATGGCCCCTTACAGTCTCGTTATACCTGATGAGCTGCTCCTGCTGACACAGTGGTTGCTGTGCCTGCAGAGCTTCTCCAGGTATTGGTGAGTTGGTTGGCAGTGGCTGTTTTGCTCAGATGTACGGGAGATTGCATCAGTAAGCTGATCAGTAATTATTTGTTTCTCTGCAAGGCATCCTGCTCTACAAGAGTGAGGAGCCACTATATTCTGCCTGCCTCCATGGCTCCTCCTTCCATTCAACACCTGTGGGCAGAGGAGCTGCTTCCTTTCAAAGCTGCAAATTGTCATTTTGCACACCCTGTCTGAGGCAGCAGCATATTGCTCATGCCGTTACCCTCACCTGCTTTTTTCTCTCCTGGAGCTCTGCTTATGCATTAAAAGAAAACAATATTTCTAATGTGAGAGTTGCATTACATTTAGTGCTGGACTTGTTTTGTACAGGCTCTATCATGGATAAGAAAATAACTAGAAGGCTGAATATGATTCCTACAGAAAGGAAATACACAATTTAGGTGGGGGGATTTGCTGTAGTATTTTGATCAATGAGTCTCAAATGTTGCAGAGTTTCTTGGTTTGGTTTGGTGTAGTTCGCTTTTGAAAGAAGAAGTGAAAACGTTGGGGAACTGCCATCCAGCTTGCGTAAACTGTACAAGCCAGACAAATTCCTGCAAATATGAACCAACTTGACTCTTATGACTAATGTAGCAGCTCTTTAGGAATTAACAAAAAACCCCACCTACTAACATTTCCTGATGCAGAGTCTGAATTTCAGGAAGTTACTTGGTGTTTGAAAAGCTTTTAATCATTTCTCTGTGCTCTGCAGCACACTTCATACAGTTAATTTCCCTATTTAAGTGACTCGACAAAGATAGCTTGATGCTAAAGAACGAGTATATATCCAGGAGACTGGATTAAAAAAAAAAAAAAAAGTCTGGTTGCTAAACCCAGTGTGAGGGTATGGGACAGCCTGTCTTCTCTCAGAGTGCTGGTAGCTGAAATTCATTTCTCTTGAATGCTTTTGTGTCCAGATGGGTTTTTCCTTAGGAATTTCCCAGATGAGTTCACACATTTGTTCGAATACTGAACTCATGTCATGACTGAAAGTTTGGCCTCAAAGTGGGGCTGAAGATTAAAACTATCTGTTGGTATCAGTTAATAATCCCACTCTGGACATTGAAAATTGCTGGATGGTAAAGGTTAGCATTGGAGACACAGCTCGGAAGTAATGCATGACAGATGCACTCGGTTTTTCATGGTGATAGTTCAATACTCTGGACTTTCACACCTTAGCATTTAAATTTAGGAGCCAAATATTGTACTAAATTCTATGATTATGTATCTGCTAACAGCTGGTTTCAGTGAGGTTAGTCTGTTTAATGGAAGTTCTGTGGTTTAGCTTAAAGTGCAATACCCACGTTTTCCTCCCACTCCCACCTTCTTCATTTAACTGGAATACTGCTGGCCTGAAAAAGTTATGTTCTGGGGCTGCTTTTACTTTTGCCTGTACTCCAGGATTGACTAGTCTGTAGATTAGATCTGTCAAGGGACTTTTGTAAAGCTTGAGGAAAATGCTTGTGGTGTCTAGTGACTGTTTTAGCAACAAAGAGTCATGATATGGCACTGTGTCGCGTCTCCCATTTACGAGGGGCAATGAAGCTTCTAACAGTTGCATGGCACTGAAAACGTTACCATATAGGTATAGAATCAATTAAGAAAAAAGAAAAAAGACATAGTTGCGCTGTGAAATTGAGATTTAGTAAAATATTGAAGAATAAAAGGTGTTCGAATATCATCATGAAAGTTGAGAGTGAGTCCATATTAAAAAGTCCCAAGAGATGTGTAATACACTATAGTTCTGAAAACTGGATTAGGAGGTAGTATCAAGACATTGACTAGGTGCAAAAGCTTCCTAAGAACTTGCTTTTTTTGACTTGCTTTTTTTTGTCTTGCCATTTTGTCTAATAGGTTTGATAGGATTCTTTATTGCTTTTGGCATTGCTATGGGGAAAATGGGAGAACAGGCGAAGATGATGGTGGATTTCTTCAACATCCTGAATGAGATTGTAATGAAGTTAGTAACTATGATCATGTGGTAAGTTTAAAGTTCTAACTTCTAGAACTAAAAAATATTTTAAAAACCCCTAGCATAGCATATAGTAACCACAGTTTGCTAGTGAACAATGTAATGAAATAGTTCATTTTTTAAAGCCTTGACAGGTATGTTAGAACCACAGCAGCATTATTTCTATTCAGTGAGTATTATTTAGGACCCAGTTTGAAATATTTCTGAAGGTATTCTGCTCTTTGTTTACTGAAATCCAATAAATTCAGGTACCAGAAAAGGCCTTCAAATGCCACATTGATTATGGAAGTTAATTACATAGAAGGATATCTAAGCAAGCAAGAATGCCCTGCACAAGAACATCCAAATCTTCCTGAGAGGTCAGCATAATCCCAGGTTATTAGCTAGGAGGTATAATTACAAAGCAGCCTGGAGACACACTTTACTCACTGTCTTCTGTAGTAAAAATACTTTACTACCAAATAAAATTACAGTGGTTTTCAGTGACGTGTAGTCCCTCCACCCGTAGCTGCTGCAGAATCTGTGTCTTACAACCTCGCTGCAATGGGCTCACTGGAAGGTATCTGTCTTGTTTTTAAAGTATACTCATTCATAAGAATGGTGCCTGGCTTGCCTTCAAGGGAGTAACTTTACCCAATTAAGACTGAGCTCTTGTTTATATTTCTGGAAGGGGATTCTCCCTTTTTTTTTTTTTTTTTTTCTTTAGAGATATTTCTTCTGAGGGCTTCCCCAGAGCTATTTGTACACAGTGCCAAGTTCGGCCATATCACACAAAACCAGTTTTTGAGAACATAAAAATGCATGGCTTTGTTCGGCATTGTACCACTGTGTTTTACATCTCTTAGGTCATTGAGAGCAGAAATAGCCACTCCAATACATGCATATCATGCTTCGTTGCTGCCCATGATTCCCTAGTGTCCCTGGAAGTGGTTTCCTGATTTACAAGGCTGCAGTACGCCTCTTCTCTGAGGCTATAGATAGACACAATTTATAGAAAAGGGAGCAGAGTGCCTGAAGTGCGTTTTCAGCATCATCAGTGTTTCAAAGGGAGACTGTAATGCAAGAGTGATGCAGAGGATAGCTAACAGTGATGTGCAAATGTGTAGCACAAAAGAGCTTGAAGTAATGACTTTGTGTTCCTGTTATGCTTCTGCTTTTCTGTAGATGATCCTGCTGCATAAAAACACAAAGCCCTACTGATTTCAATAGTTATCGTAACCTGCTTCTCTCAACTCTATAGAGAGACAGTGACTATGCTCTCATTAACACTTCAAGAACAAGAATTTGCTATTACTTCACTTAGCACCAGTCGGTACACTCAAGACATAATACCTTGCCTACAGTATAAATTTTTTCTAGTAGTTAGTGTTGCAATGGCAGGAAATAATTCAAGTTTCAAGATATTCACTGTAAATGTTTACTTCTAATGATATGCTTTTTATTTCTCTTTTCATGAGAAAGGAGATTGGTGTTGGGGATTCCACTTGCTTGTCTCTCTCTATAGTTTTTAAAGAACTGTTGTGGCCAGAAGCAGGGGGTTTTTTAATGTGTGTTTATAAAGACAAATGTACTTCTTTATGCAGAGTTACATTTTATTTGGTTGATGATTTCTCTGCACAGAGAGCTGAAACTCCTGTGGCAACTCCAGACTCTCAGGAGCATGGCATTGCTACACAAACCTAAACAAAATCAGACATCTGTCTCTGACACAGTGTAATTTTTTATAAGAAATATGCTTCATCAAGTTCATTGAAACATGGCTTTTAATGATAACTGGTAAAACAACTAGTCTTGCATTTCAAGTGACAGGACTTTCCAGGTTTTGGGCACATTGCTTGAGAGACTATGAGATGTTTCTTACAGAAAACATGAAGCACTTTTATTCTGAAAGTCAGTTTCCTTTGTATTGTCTTCAATTAAGCATCCAAATCACTAATCACTTTTGAAATAAACATTACCATTTATTTTCAGGGAGACATTTTGTTCACTGTTTCTCCACTTGTTACACATATTACTTTCTCCCAGCTTCGGTTTTGTAAAACAGATAGAGAAAGTCAATGTAATTTAAAATTATATAATATGGTAACCTTTACCAGTGCGGTTATAAAGATTTTCTTCTATCCATGCACTTTCAGACATTTTTCACTGTAGCTGATTATTATTTTTTTAAAATAATATCTATTATTTTTTATTATTATTACCAAACTGTGCTACCATTATCATCCTATTTAAAAGTTCCATTTATGCCATCAGGGAATCACATGACTGAGGTGACAAAAACCCTACCCTAAGTAAGAAAAGCGCATAATTAATGAAGAATCCATAAACCAAAAAACATTTGCCCGAATTATTAAAAGAACATAATGAAAACATTTGCAGCCTCCAAGATAAAAGCAATTCATTTCAACAGATAGTCTTACTGAAGCAAATAGTGCAACTCCCTGCAACCAGATAAACAATGGGTTGTAAAGTTAGTATTAAGAACAAATACACCACTATTCATAATGATCCACGCCTGTGTTACATAATAGTATTATTATATGATGTTATTCTAGGATCAAGGACTATTCAGGAAATGCATATTCCATTAGATGGGATGGAATAAAATCAAGTAAATGGGGAATTTGCTGGAGATGGCCATTATTTTTTTTTAAAAGATCTGAAAGCTATCCACTGAATTTCCATCAATTCCTGTTCTGCATCTCAGTGTTGAGCCTAAAAGCCCCCTACTCTTTCTCCGGTCTGTACTCTATTGAGCAGAATTGTTATGACTACACTGCAAAGACTAGTTCTGTCTATGCTTGTTCTCTTTCTCCAGGTATTCCCCTTTGGGCATTGCTTGCCTCATCTGTGGAAAAATCATTGCAATCAAGGACTTAGAAGTAGTGGCTAGACAACTTGGCATGTACATGGTCACTGTGATTGTAGGTCTCCTCATCCATGGAGGGATCTTCCTGCCTCTGCTCTACTTTGTAATAACAAGGAAAAGCCCATTTTCATTCCTTGCTGGGATTTTCCAGGCATGGATCACAGCACTAGGCACAGCTTCCAGGTACACTTGAGAAATAACAGCTTGCTTTATTTTTTAGCAGATTATTAGCTGCTATTTAGAGACAGTGCATCTGCTGTTGTGACCTTCACTGCAAAATCATTTTATGCCATTGAATAAAAACTGGTTTTAATCCAGCCGTGTTGAAATAAATAAAAATAACCACACACCTTCAGGATTTTTTAGAGAGGTTGTACAGCCAACTGCAGAGAGTTGGGAGACCCACTTTTTGGGTTTTTTTCTGGCATTGGCCAAATGACTTGTGCAAATTGTGTTACTTCTGTACTTGTTTCCTCAACTAGGAAACAGTGATAAACCATTTATTTTGAAAGTATGTTAAGACCAGGCTGGTTTCATTGGGAAAAAAAAGATAAAAAGTGCTAAGTTTCAAGAAATAAGTGAAAAAACCTCTCATTTTATTCTTTCCTGCATTTTCGCAGAGTAAGAGGTCATCACTGAAGAGCTGAGCATTTTGGACTCATTGATAATGCACAGAACAGACTCGATAAAGTGTGTAGGCAAGTCAGTAATAAATTGATGATTTGCATTGGGGCAGTCAGTAGATCTTGTGTTGAAAGTATTTTTCAGTTAAATACCATATTTTTAAGTGTTTTTCTTCAATAAATGTTTTATTTCTGAATGAAATGTAATCTTTCATTTCAACTAAAAAGGTGAAACCAAAAAAGCCTAGTTCAAAACCGACCATGAGAAAACTGAGCTGTCTTGATTTCAGGAATTTCTTGTAAGAACTATAATTCATCTGCCTCTTTAGATTAACCCAAACTGCTCTGCTGAACAGTTTGGGTGGATCTCCCCAATGAACAGGAGGCTCTGGGCTGACCTTACTGATGTGCATAAATATCTGATGGGACAGTGTAGAGAAGCTGAAGCAAGGCTCTTCTCAATGGTGCTTAGTGACAGGGTGAGAGGCAGTGGGCACAAGAAACACAAGAAATTCCATCTGAACACAAGAAAAATCTTTTTACTGTGGTTTACTGTGACAGTGGTTGAATGTTGACATGGTTTGTCCAGAGGAGTTGTGGAGTCTCCATTCCTGGAGGTACACAAAGTCTGTCTGGGCATGGTCCTGGGCAACCTGCCCTTGTTGCTTCTGTCTTGAGCAAAGTGGTTAGAAGAGGTGACCTCCAGGAGTGCCTTCCACCCTCAACAATTCTGTGGCTCTGTGATAAAAAATGCTGGATTATAAGAGAGTCTGGCCAGGAGTTTCACTAAACCAACATTTCCCTAGGGCTTTTGTTCACTGAAGTGTTTGGGTTTCCACTTAGATTTTCAGTACAAAATTTACAGTATCCATGCACAACATTTGTGGGGTTTTTTTAGCATGAAGTGATGTTTTTCGGCTGGAGTACCAAAATGTAAAAGTGTAGCGGATTTTAAGTGATTCCAGCATATGGGTTTACCTGGCTACTAGCTTTACCACCTGATTGCTATCCAGCTCGGAATTACAGGCTAAACAGAAGTAGACCAGTTTGTAGCACCACAGTGACCACATGACAGCAATCACCATCAATAGTCTAACCCGATACCTCTGGAAGTTGCAAATGCTTCCTATTCAGGGACCTGTTAAAGCTCTTTGGCCAGGCTGAAGAACCATGGAAGGCATCTACATGTTGTGCTCTTCTAATAAAGAAACATTGTCTCCATGGCCTGCCCACCTGTCCTTGCTCCTGGTGGCAGAGCTGAAGGGGGAAGATATTTGCATACTGCCTGCCGGCTGAGCCCACCGGAGTTCATTGCAACAATGATGGGCCATGGCTGGTACACACCTTGTGCTGATGATCTGATTTGTAACAGTGAAGGTAAGGTGGGACTTTATTTCTGAAGAAAAATAACTTTATCTGACTGAGTTTCGATGTGTGTCAGTGAACTACATTTTCTATTTTGTCTTTCTTTTAATAAGATACAGGAATATCTTTGCTGAAGTAGGCAAAGTGACCCTGGAACTGACTTGAAAACTGACTAGTAGTTATTGGTTAATGACTCACTATATATTTTCTACTTTCTGCTATAAATATAGCTGCTACAGTAATTTACAAGAGAATATACTACATTGTTTTTAGAAAGTATGAATCCTCTCTGATTTGACTAAACCCACAGAACATGATTAAAAACATGGTAAAATAAATCATAATTATGAATGGATTTGTAAAGATGCTAGAACACAAATGATTGGTACCATGTATCTCATGGCTTATTGACATCTGTTAAAAAAAAATCACCTCAGCGAACAAACAATGGTCCAGTCATTTGAGCACAAGATCATAGAATCACGGAATCATTTGGGTTGGAAGAGACCATCAAGGTCATCGAATCCAACCATAACCTAACCCTAGCACTAAACATGTCCTTAAGAACCTCATCTTCACGTCTTTTAAAACCCTTCAAGGATGATGACTCAACCACTTCCCTGGGCAGCCTGTTCCAGTGCTTCACAACCCTTTCCGTGAAGAAATTTTTCCTAATATCCAATCTGAACCTTCCCCGGTGCAACTTGAGGCCATTTCCTCTTGTCCTATCACTGGCTACTTGGGAGAAGAGACCAACGCCATCCATGCTACAGCCTCCTTTCAGATAGTTGTAGACAGCAATAAGGTCTCCCCTCAGCCTCCTTTTCTCCAGGCTAAACAGCCCCAGCCCCCTCAGCCGGTCCTTGTAAGACTTGTCCTCCAGACCCCTCACCAGCTTCGTCGCCCTCCTCTGAACTCTCTCCAGTACCTTTCCTGTAGTGAAGGGCCCAAAACTGAACACAGTATTCAAGGTGGGGCCTCACCAGTGCTGAGCACAATGGGACAATCTCTTCCCTAATCCTGCTGGCCACGCTATCCTTGATGCACACCAGGATGCTGTTGGCCTTTTTGGCCACCTGGGCACACTGCCAGCTCATGTTCAGCTGGCTGTTGATCAACACCCCCAGATCCTTTTCTGCCAGGCAGCTTTCCAGACACTCTTCCTCAAGCCTGTAGCATTGCGTGAGATTCTTGTGACCCAAATGCAGGACCTGGCAGTTGGCCTTGTTGAATCTCATGCGACTGGCCTCAGCCCATCAATCCAGCCTGTCCAGATCCCTCTGTAGAACCTTCCTACCCTCTAGCAGATCAACACTCCCACCCCACTTGGTGTTGTCTGCAAACTTACTGAGGGTGCACTCATCCAGATCATTGATAAAGATGTTAAACAGAACTGGCCTTAATACTGAGCACTGGGGAATACCACTCATGGCTGGCCTCCAACTGGATTTGATGCCATTCACTACAACACTTTGGGCCCAGCCATCCAGCCAGTTCTTCACCCAGCGAAGAGTATGCCGTCCAAACCAAGATGGGGATCTAGAAGCTCATATCTTCTAACTCATGTTTCCATAGATGTGCAACTAGAGGAATCATTTAGGAAGTGACTCAGGCATCCACAAATCCAGAAGTGTTTGGATTTTCCACGGATCCCATGTAAGATAGATCAGCCTTATGCTTCTTCCAGATAACCTAGAACATTTATTATGACACTATATTTTTATAGTTAGTCAGTCATTCCTTAATCTCCCTTTTCCATGGTTTAATTATCTATAAAATGGAAAGAATACATTTTTTATACCCAATAGCATCTCTATTATAGTGGATTAATGAATGAGTTGGAAAAACCCTGAAGTTGCAAGGTGCTAGCAAGAACATGCTGCCAGTATTTATCTGAGAAAATTTGGTGAGTCTAGTTCTTTACTCTTCTATGAGCAAATTAGTGTTTTTACAGGCACAATGACACCAGAATTAGTGGGATACAATAGTGAAGACCTTTGAGAAATTCTACCAACTTAGCTGAAGGAAAGCAAATATAATCATAGAATCATAGAACTGTTTAGGTCGGAAAAGACCTTTAAGATCCTCAAGTCCCTAAGCACCACATCCACATGGTTTTTAAATACCTCCAGAGATGGTAACTCAACCACTTCCCTGTCACTAAGCAGAGGGTGCCTGGAGAGGCTCAGGGACTGACTCAGCCCCGTCTTACTCTGGATGCTTTCAGAATCCAGAAACAAAGATAGTTCCCAGCTCTTTGTATCTGAAATTCCATGATCATGTTTCACAGGTTCCCTGTTTACACAGAAACAGTCTCAGTTTGATATATTCAAATGCCACTTACTGCCTGGCACAACCACAAATAAACCACAACAGATGTGCTCCAGCGGCTTCTGTATGAAATACCAATTAAAAGGAATTTCCCCAGGTCAGCTTCCTTTTCAGAACAGCGTCTCAGGCAACAATCAACTTCATTTAGTAGTGGACTTGACCTCAGAGATAACATAGAAATGTAAGGAACCAAAACATGTTCCTGTGTTGGGTTTCATGTTTGTTGCAGCAAGTCCTTTGCCTGAGGCAGGCAAACCTGCTAGAGGAGGGAAGAAGTAGAAGATATTTGCATCTACAGGGAAGAAAAAAAAAGTATGTTCTGTTTTCAGCAGTATTTTTTTATAAAGATGTTTTATTTTGAGCAAGTGAATGTAATAGCCTGAACTATTCCCACAAAAGCAAGGCACCATGGATCAGTGCAAGGAGCTGTTCTCCTCTTCCAGCCTTCTTTCACATCTTTTCCTATCTTCCAGCTGTATTTTGTATTCTCTGCTGTCCTATAGTGTCTGGGAACTCCATGGGTTGTATCTTTTTGTCCAGCTTTTTCATTCCTCAGTGTGACACTGATCTCCATGCAGAGCAAATTCACAATCAAAGAAATTTAGGATTTGTCTGTACACTGTCCATCAGAAAACATCTGGAACATATATTTTTGAACAAAATGCAGTAAGTAGTTCATAAACAAGTCTGAAAAATTCATCTACAGTCTCTCAACCTCTCATCCTTACTTCAAGTAGGGTTCATGTCTTGGTCTCAGTCCCACATCCAGCTAAATGTAGACTTAATTTAAAAATTGGCTAGGAAAAGGCTTGAATCACAGCAGAAAGTGGAAGTAGAAAATGTAAAAAAATTATAGCAGAATTTCCGACTTTGCTCCCTTATGTGTATTGATTATACTGTAATTATGTCTTCTCTATTTTTTTGCTTTCTCTCCTTCAGTGCTGGAACATTACCTGTCACATTCCGGTGTCTTGAAGAAAATCTAGGCATTGATAAGCGTGTAACAAGATTTGTTCTTCCTGTTGGAGCAACTATTAACATGGATGGAACCGCTCTTTATGAAGCTGTGGCTGCCATCTTCATAGCACAGATGAATGGAATTGAGCTGGATGGGGGCCAGATAGTTACTGTGAGGTCAGTTCAAAATACTTTGTTTCTACAGAGTGTAAAATGTGAAGCATTGGGTTGGATGTCTTCTCAGTAACTGTGGGATTCACTGTGAAATCCATGGATTTCTAATAATGATATGCAAAGGAATGTCATATACATAGGTCCTGGTTGTCTGGTGACATGCATTTTCTATCCTTTGCAGCCTTAGTGCATGCTGGTGGTGTTTTACACGATTTTGCAGTTGACAATACAATGTGAAATACAGCATTCTCAGTCTAATACAATGCCTTTTTATTATAGAGGGATGCTACAAGTGATATATGGAGCATTAACTTTCTAGAATGTATCTGTTTATATACATTGGAAGAAAAAAGCATACCTAGAAAATGTATCCAAGTATTTACGTTTGCCTGTGCTTTTTCTGACTTTGGTGAAGAGCAAACCAAATGGACTGAGAACAGCCCAGCCTGAGGATGAGATTGCCTGGGGCAGCATCTGAATACTCCTCGACTTTTTATCTTGAACCCAGCAAATATTAGCTCAAATCTTTTCATACCAAATTGTCATATCTAGGACTAAGCTGAATATCTCAATGAACAAAGGAAAGTGCCCATTAAAAATGGATAAGAGTGATTGAATACTCTTTACTGTAATGGAGTTTTAAGACCTATTAGGTAGGGTGACTAATAAAAAATAATGGCGAAGCTATGACTGCTGCAACTAAAGTTAATTGACAATGGAAAACTTGATGAAGACACCAGGCCTAACATTTTGAATAGTTAAAATGAAAACTACAAGTGAAGGCTACCAAGTTTGCCTTCTTCCTGTAGTTTTCACCCACCTTTCTTTTATTAAAGCCTTTTAACACTAAAGAAACTCCTGCAAAGGGATGTCTAATTCTATGGTTTTATTTCTTTTTTTTCCTTTCTCCTTTTTTCTTTTTCCTTTCTCCTTTTCCATTTTTCTTTTCCCTCCCTCTCCCTTTCTTTCTCTTCCCTGTTTTTTGTCCCTTCACTTGTTCTCTGACAAATTTATTTTCCATTTTTCATAGGATTTCCCAATGATGTTGATATTTGTTATGGTCTGTGTTGTATTTTTACAAACATTTGGAGCACAGACATTCTCTGTACTGGTCTTCATCAAACAATGAGAGGCAAAAACAAAGACAGGTTTGGATTTATGAAACAATCAGATGAATTTTGCTTTGTCATCTAGGGTGATTTATATATATGGTTGGTACACCACTGTCTTGTGCTGTGGGACCTTTGGATACAAAGACTTTTACTCTTCTGTAGTTGATAATAACCACTTCCAGCCATTACCTTACAATTCAGTCTTCAAGTAACATAAATAAACAGAAATAAACCACCCTTAAAATTCAACCTGTAGCCACCCAACTTCAGCAAGTCTGGATGATCAAAACTCAGGATTCTGTACCCTTGATGTTTTGGTAGAGCTCAGAAAACAGCACCAGTCCAAATATTTGAATGTCCTAACCAACTTACAGAGCTTAAAACTCTTAGACAACTCTCTCACAACTCTCAGAACAAACCCACAGATCTGCCCACCCCCCAATAAATATTTTCGGAGAAACACAAGTGTGAAAACTATGGCCTGAGCTTACCATGATTTATCATATAGTCTTTAGTTTAATGGGAAGAACTGATTAAAAAATAAGACCTTCCTAATGATCACATGAGTATATAATGAAAGTGTATATTCCTTTTCCTGCTACTTCCATTTTATTTTTGTTTTTGCAGTTTGACTGCCACCCTTGCAAGTGTTGGAGCTGCCAGTATTCCCAGCGCTGGACTTGTCACTATGCTTCTGATCCTTACTGCAGTGGGTCTCCCTACCCAGGACATCAGTTTACTTGTTGCTGTTGACTGGCTTTTGTAAGTTGTGCTGACTCCACTGCTCAGTGCAGAAAAAAGTAGTGAAGCAATGTTTGTCCTTAGTACTTTTCAGCAACTAATCTTAAAGAACTACAAGACTCCACAGATGAACCGAAGGAGGAAATAGGCTATTTGATGAAGTAGGAGACATCAAAAGAAGCTTCTCAGCTGGTTTAAATTGTTATAGAGCTACTGAAATCAGTCTCTATGAGCCAAGGATCTTCTTGTAAGACCCTTGGACTCATGCTTATATATTTTCTTCTTCCTAATGATGTGTCTCCATCACAGACATAGCTCAAAACAGTTTTCTGATCTTTGTTTTTGTATTTCTGTTTCTTATAGTTCTGATGTAATATTAGGGATGAATGCTGAAAATACTGGTTCCATCAGGATGTTGTCAGCAAGTTACAGGGTGACTTGGGCATTTATAGTATCAAATTTTTTATGCTCCTAGTGGAGAATTCTATTTCTTTTTGTACATAAAGTAAAATACTTTTACGAAAGAAACTGTTCTAGAGCAAAGATAAATAAGAAAGCAAACTGAAACAGGGAAGGTCATTCCTTAGGTCATTTTACTGACAGGTTCTTCAAACTGGAAGGACTGACTTTTTTTTCAAGGGCTTGTGATCAAAGACCTTGAGCTCCATTGCAGGTCCTCTGACATAAAACAGCTAACCAACAGAGTTTACCAAAGCTTTTTTTCTTCAACATTTGGATACAGAAGCTGTAAATATAGACAGAGCATATGACAAGCCATATACTTTATCATGTTTGACGATGTGGATATCTTTCTGTCACCTGCACAGAGCTGATAAGGACTCAGTAGTCCTCTAAGTTGTACTGGCTTCTAGAGGCTTTTATATTGTCCTGTGCTGCTGCAGCACAGTATATTCTGGTCAACCGCCATCTTTCCCGTAATATTAAGTAGTAAAGATGTATATTTCTGTTGTGCCAGCAGTAGTGCCCAGAAGGGGTACCACTCTACTATTAATATTTGTGTATTTCCTCCTACACTAGAAGCCTCAGTGGCCTGCTTCTGGTAGCTTTCAGTCTGAGATATACTACTAAAATTATGCAAGAAGGAGTAGCAGAGTTGAGAATGTGAAGATAAAATAGTAAATTCATTTTCTGTCATTATCTTTTGGCTCATTGAGAAGAATTCAAGGACTTGGTCAATCCTCTGACATGTTTTGGATCTACTGCTGTACTCTATCTGTTATTACCTATCATGTCACTAAGAGTTGTGAAGAATAGCGTGCAGCTCCAATTTCTGCTTCAGAGGAAAATGAAAGAGGAAATTACAGCTTGGGCAGGCAAAGAGAAAAGATGACTTACATATTTTATATACAACTGAATAACATGATATCATCACTCAGAATGGTGAAATGAAGCAGAGTTCAGCAGTCAGAGTACAGCTGGCACAGGGAAAAATGTGATATTCTGTGGATTTATTATATTTATGAGATCATGGTTGAAAACAGGAAAATGGCATAGGAATCTGAAGCTGGGAGGAGGAGAGCAAGAGTAAGGTACACGCTGATTTTAAATATATGTTTTTGCTGGCTCTCAAAATAAGACAAATAGGTAGGTTTGTGCAGCTGGTAGGAGGATGTGCAAAAGGAGCCTGTGATTTCAGTTTCTTTTTAGGAAAATGTCATTTAAAAATATTCCTGTGGACTGAGAAGCTCTGGCCACACTAGAAAACCTCAGAGATGTAAGTTTACCAGCAGTTCTGATCCACTAGTAGATGTTGCATTTCAGGCTTGGCAGCATTGTTACTGCTAGCTCATCCAACCCTGCTTCAGAAATAAAACCATCTGTACTGTGTAGCTGTAGCAGTGAGGAATGTAAGTATAGGACGGATAGTACTTCTGAAAGAAATTTTTTGAAGTATCTTTCCAAAATAAATGCCAGGCAAAAGAACCTACCAGCAAAACCAGTTGAGTTTGGATCCTTCTGGCCTAACAATCAGCAGTGCAATTGCAGTGTGATTCAGAATTGAAAGGTAGAGGAAAAAGGGAAAAGAAGTCAAAAAGGAGATGGAAAAGCTGTGTGTCATGCCACTAGTGCTGTGAAGTTGAGACAAAGTTTATCTGTGTGTTGTGCTAATTAACATATGTCAACAGCTAATAGCTTTATTTTCCGTCTTCCAGTGGTTATGCTGTGGTAGCCATGATAATCTAATGAGATATGGAAAACAAAATACTGCTGACATTGCTAATGTTAAGAAAAGGCACACAAGCCAACTTTTGAGCAAACTTTTGGGCACACAAACCAGACCTAAAGAATATCTGATATGAAAGGTCATAAAAACGTATTTTCTTTACTTACAAACATTGTTTTCTTCCATTTATTTAAATCATAAAATAACATTACAGCAGTATTTCTAACAGAATGTAGAAAAGAAAGTTAATAAAATACTTAAGACCCAGTTCCAGCATGTAAATGCAACCAGCCATGTAGAAATATTTGAAATAGCTCTTTTATAACATTTCACTTCCAGATAATGAAACTTTTAAATAGTGTCTTACTCTATGAGTTTTTCAAAATATCAGAATATCAATTTATTTTACAATATTACCATCATATGAAACTGTGGTGTTACCAAAACCAGTTTTGCACTATTTGGCCATGGTGTAACACAAAGCTGACTTTGGATTGTCCTTATACTTGGTGCACTCTCCTTCAAAGTGGAGCCAAAAGGTTTTTCTGTATCAATTTCTTCTCAGGCCTCCTCAATATCTAGAGATTAGGTTGCTCAACCTTTCCCCCTGCCATGCATGCATACACAGTGTCAGCTCAGGCAAGTTTCCAAAGATTTCACAACGCTAATAGTTTCTGAGTTTAAGCACAACACAGCAGTGACATTTACTAGGACAGTAATTATATGCCAGTTTCTTTTACTCTAGACAGAAGCTGGCTGCTTTCCAGATGTGAAAGTGACAAGCTTAGCAAATATTGTAGCACAACCTCAAATACAGTGGTATTTTGCAGTGAAGAGAGAGGAATTAGAGAAAATGGGCTTGGATGTCTCATCCAGCATTTAAACTTTCATTCAGTAACTAAGAAAAAGATTGCTTGAGTTCCGACTCTGTTCATTGGCTTAGATTTAAATTCAGAATATTCAGACCCAGTTGATGTCTGGATGTTATGAACAGGACCTTATATAAATCAAATTAAGCTATAGGAAATGGGAGCTCTTGCCTAAAATGACAAAGAGGTAAGGCAAGTTAAACATGTCACCTGGTCTTTGATTTAGCAGGTGTGCTGAGATTTTCATCTCCTTTCTAATTCTAGTGAGGTTGATATACTGGATTTTCAAGCTTTCAGGGAACAGGAGTAACTTTTTTGCATACTAGCATGCTATATAGGTAATATGATATTAATAATGAGGGGGCTTGATTCAGTTATTCTCCTTTCTAGTCCTTTCATGTACATTGTTAAGCTTCCTGTTCTTCTGATTTACACCAGTCTGAGGAAATTAGGCATTAATGCTTATCAGGATTTAAATTATGACTTCCCAGTTATTCCAAAGCGCATTCTTACCACATGTTGAGTGGGCTTTTGAGAGAGAACTTTGACTTTCAGTCCTATTATTCCTCTCAGAAGCTGTCATGGACAATGCAGAAGTAGCCGTATTGAGGCAAGTCATTCACTAGACTGCAACTTTCCTATATTGATTTTGTTTACATTTTTCCAGCATAGCTGGAATAGATTGGTTGTTTTTAATAAAAGAGTAAGTACAGTTGCCTTGGTTCTTCTTAGGGTGTTCTTTGGCCTAAAAGAGGTCAAAGGCACTTTGCTATAGATTCCTGACAGCTGAGACTTTGTCCTTTCTATTATGAAGAACTTACTTATTTACTTTGGTTCATGCAGTAAAGAATGTTCTACAGGAGTGTGCAGTTTGTATCACTGAATCTCTTGGCCAGTAGTACATGCATATGGGCTGAAACATCTCCTCAAATGACCTTTTCAGAATTTGAATTCTGCCTCAATTATATTTATATACTTTCTCCACCTTGCTTTTTTGGCATCCTATACTACCTCTCCATCATCTGGCATCCATGAATCCTTTCAAAATTTAATACTCCTCATACAAAATATTAAGCACATGTTCTTTTTCAGGACCTATATTGCTGAGTTCAGCATATTTGATGTTCTCAATTCAAAATTACATTCAGAAAGTCATAGTTTCCTAATCTGTCACTCTGAGCAGATTTAGAACACTCTCTCACAGACATGGGATGAGAACTGTGTAAAGCATTTCATTTGTGTGAAACAAAACTGGTAGGATGTTTTCCTCCTATGGGTTACTGGTTTGTTTGGTTTTGGAGGGGATTATTGGCAGGGTTTTTTCCTTGTAGGTATTCTTTTGATGACAAAAGACAAAAAATTAACTGCTTCAACTAAGACAGTATACCACAAACTCTAAATAAGCGTGATTATGTAGAGAGGGAGAGGAGAAACTTGAAAGGGAATACAGTTCCACAGCTGGGAAAGGCAGATTTACAGATATTTATAGTAAAGATGTTCAAAGGGGCTCAAAAGTTTGTGTGGCCATGAATAGGCACAGGTAATGAATGTTTATCAGTTTGAGGTTTTTTTCTCAGTGTTTATCAGTTTAAGGATTTTTTTCCTCAATGTTCTATGGGAAAAGGACATGTCACACAGATCTAGTACCAGAAATACTAGAAAGAGTGTTTTCAAATTAATCACTGTAATGGGAAATGAGGTCTTACATGCTGGCTTTTCTGTTATTTGGCAAATGTCCACACTGTTCAACCTGCCCATTTTGTGTAAATGAGTCTTCGTGGATATACCTCTGAGAATTAATCACTTCTCTGACCTATTTGACAAAGCTAGACTCAGCTGCTACAGTAGGTTTAAATTGCAAACATCAGTCAGAAGATTTTTAGGAGCCTTAGGTTTAGTTCAGATATGAAGAGGCAAATCCGACTGTAAATGATTGCAACATGCGTAATGCAGCCTGCCTGCAGCAGGAAAGATAGCAAGAGCCCATAGTACTTCAGTGTTTTTTAAGACCATCTCACATTTTTGCAGAATTTTGGTCAGGTTTGGGGCAGAACTCTGAAAACCCACAACCATGAGTTCACTTCTGACACACTCTAAAAACAAGACAGGAGAAATGTGGTGTGCCTGTCCAATGGCATCTTGTCCAGGAAGTGCCAACAAGCACATTTATTTGTGATGAAGCATGTGAGCCTCTATTGGCACCCTTCTACAATGAGGGGCACCTTTTACTGAAATACTGTCACAGACTCATCCTTTTGTAGGCCATGACCTGTATTGGGCTGGCTCACATGCCAAGCTCTGGCATACAGTAGTGTGAGTTGGCATGCTGCCACGCTAACAGATGATCACCTGTAAAGATGGTGCCAGGAGAGGAGCTTCAATGGCCTGAGCTTTATGGAGATATTTCAGGCTTCTTTTCCCTACAGTTTGCTCACTGAGAATAAAAGGGAGAGGCCATTTGTTTGTCCTAGAAGTGAGAACACTTAATCAGATCCAAAATCCTTCTGTCTGGCTCCATTAAGTTCAGTGCTCTGATAAATTCACATTAAACAAAGGGCAATGATGTAAGCCTGGCACTTTGGCATTGAAACTTCCAGCTCCAGAAGCAGGCACTGGGAAGATCTCAGTCAAGCACGGCTCTGCAGTTTGGTTTTATCTCTGGTGCAAGTTCTTTGCCAAAATCCATGAGTATGAGCAGCTAGAGTTTGCACATTCTCCCTGTCTGAACAAGTCCCTTGGGAAAGTAAGCTTTTTCAATTTCACTTGAAAGCTCCCATCTTTCTGTTCTAAAGATGCCTTAAACTTTCTGAAATAAATGCAGTAACTGTAACATTAACAGGACTTCCATGCCCTAGTTTTTCTTCCTCTCATATCATTCAACCTCTGCCTTTTGCTTCTTTTGTAGAGACCGGATGAGAACGTCAGTCAATGTAGTGGGGGATTCTTTTGGTGCTGGCATTGTCTACCACCTTTCCAAGGCAGAACTTGACACCATTGATTCCCATCATAAAGGGCATGAAGACATTGAAATGACCAAGACTCAGTCAATCTATGATGACATGAAGAATCATAGGGAAAACAACTCAAACCAATGTGTTTTTGCAGCTCACAACTCAGTCATAGTAGATGAGTGCAAGGTACCTTTCACATTTATGGATATTGAAACATGTATATAGCACTGCATGCTTTATTTTGTCTTATTTTTTAACCTGCATGTATTTTTCAAATCATTCTTCAAATAACAATGTGACAAGGTCCGTGAACCCCAGACATTTTGAATGAGTTTGAGCAGTTCAAAAGATGTTTTTTTGCACTCTTCTTAAAAGTTGTAATTTCAGGGGAAAAAATCATGTGCATTGTTTACATATCAAAAGGCAAGATGGCAGCATATTATGGAGTATGCCAAGACACAGAGAGTATGGCATCACCTTCTATGGACATTTACTTAATTTCCTATGGCAACAGAGAACTTAAATTCCCAACCCAGATGAAGGGTAGATGCAATTCAGATTCAGGTGTTGTCATTTGCTGACTGCCTTCCGTGATATGCTATTCGGTGATGGACATGTTGAATGCACTTTAGCATCAGAATGCTCCTGCACTCATACAGCATGCTTATGCTTTGCTTCTGTCATTGTTCCTAAGTTATTAAGACACAAACATTGTATTGTCTCTCTAATCGTTGCTGTAACTAACATGGATTATTAATAGTAATGTCTTGATCAGAGCAAAGTGAGCTTCAGAAACCCCACCAGTTGAACAAGAAACCAGTTGGGGAGGTTAGTGGTTAAAAGTTTACTAGGCACCTACCACTAGGATGGGGCAGTTTAAAATCAAGAGAAAGTTTTTGAGAAGGAGGAGAAAGAGAGTGAAACAAGCTGGAACTTTTAATTTCATAGTCCTTTTTGTATTTATTAATACTCTGATGTGATCCTGTACACTGTCTTTGACACAGTGAATTTGCCAGTGAGCCTACTTTAGCCATTTATCCAAACAGATTCTAACTGTGAATTCCTACACTAAGTCCATTATCAGATGACTATATTTATTGGAAATGTAAGTCCTATTCAGTCTTATTCACTTGTCTCCAGCCTGGCTGGAAATGTTCTTTAGAATATATTTTTTTCTAATTCTTACTTCTAGGTTATGTCAGGCCAAACCTGAATTTCCGGGTAATTCAAAGTAATTTCAAGTAATACTGAGTTCGGGAAATAAAAAACTTTCACCTTATCCTCATTTTTTCCTTGAATATTCCACGTTTTTAATAAAATTATTTTTTAAAATGAAAACAAACATTTTGTTCTCATATGGCTCTCCCGTTCCTCTTCTGGCCCACTCTTTTTCTATGAGAAAAATTAAAGAAAAAAAATTTTGAAAAGGAAAAAGAGTACATGCTTACGCAAAATTAAAATTTGTCATTAAATTTCTATTTCTCAAGAAAAAGGAAAGGACACAGAAGAGATAAAAATTTGAGGAAAAAAGCTTCCTGAAAAGAAAGATCTCACTTGATAGAATATTTTTTTCATTAAAAATAGTCATGGGTGCACACACACACACACTTTTTGGTTAACTTTTTAAAAAAATTTTGGAAAACTGTTTTGCACTGAAATAGACTATGCTAATTTCAGTGGGTTTAAGACAAATTTAGCTACCACATGTCAGTCTGAACCAAGTTCTTGGAACTGAATACTGATAATTTTATCTCCTTCCAGTCTTTCAGATTTGCACAAAGATCCCAGTTAGGCTAGAAAGTATTAGCCCATTGATGCAATACTTGCTGCACTTTCTTTTCTCCTTCAGTTTCTCATATCATTTCCCTCAGTTGAGGCATTAGCTTACCTCAAACACTTGAATTAATGGTGTGATATGTTATCCTAACCAGACCTTTTAATTAAAATTTGGGACCAGTGATTTATGAGACAGAAGTGTTTGTCCATTTTCCTTGTTTTATGTGTGCTCTGCTTGTGATCTCATTTTGCACTTTTAAACTCATGAAAAGAGCCAGGGTTTACTGGACTGAGCACAAGACTGAGTCTGAGCAGGTCCTTTGACTTGTCCATGTGCCTGTCGGCAAGCTGTCAAAAGGATGTGATGTTACGATCTTCTTTATAAGCTATGAATATATGCTGACATCTGCAAAGCATTTGGATCGTATGGAAGTTGTCTACGGAGTGTAGGATTTGGGACTTCAAAAGAGCCAGCTGTTAAATCTGAAGAGATAACTCTTCCTCCAATCAAATGCTCTGGTGGGTTGAAAAGCTCACTGCGACTCTGGTCAGAATTTGGTAAAGCTAACCTACTAGCATGTCCTTTCTATTTACTTTTTGTAATATATTCTATGTATAATGCTAGTAGTTATAACTTTGCATGGTCAATGTATATTTTTAATAAGTAGTTTACCTTTATATGGGGGTAGGGTGGTTGTTAGTGCACGATATTTTTGTATTTTTTTATTATCATATTTCACATGACTCTATATGATTTTCATTTCTGAATAAGCTGTTCATTCCTGTATTTGCATGTTTCCCCCTTTCACTTATCTAAGAAAAAGTCTGACTTTGTTTCAAAAATCAATGCATTTTGTCATGTGTCCATGTCCCAATGCTTCCATACATCCAGTTTATCCAGCATGGGGAATTTCAGCTCTGTCTTTAAGTTTTCATTTGACGCTGAGGATGTTAACTTACAAGGTAAGTTAGGAAAGAGTGAGCCATCCATTTATAATTAAATGAAAGGTGCTCTCACAGTTATAAAGATCTAGATCACTTTTGTAAAATCAAAATGACATTTTATATTTTTTAAACTTTTAAAGTCATTTGTTTGGAGCTATCTTTCTTGAAGCATGGGTTATTCATATTGATTCCTGGGATGTAATGTACTGGCTATTGTTTACTGTGAGATGGTAGATCACTATATGTCTTCTACCATCCTTAAAACCTAAAACCTTTAGCACATATTTTTACAGGCAAGAGTGATGTTTTGCTGTACTTTGTCTGAGACAAACATAGCATTACTATACATTTTTGGTCTGACTATAGCCAAAATCTCTCACTACATCATTAGAAATAGTGGTATGACCAACACTACTTTCATAGCTTATCTTTTCCACCATTTCTTTAAATGTGGTGTGATTGTAGTTTGTATAGATACACATCTATGATTATTATGACCTTGCATATGTTTCATGTCATTCCATCACCTATTCTGCTTTACTAAGGAATTTGGCTGAAAAATTACGACTTTCTACATTAAAAAAAAAAAATTAAATAATCCAGAGAAATCTATAGGAGATAGAAAGGAGTAGAATTTTTTTTTTTTTTTTAAAAAAAAGAAACTACAGCAAAGGCTAGGAAAATATGGAACTTTTTCCTACTGCTAATATTTTCTAGTCCGTATAATAAATGAACAGGAGTCTCACTATTTGGGAGTGTTGTGAATTCTGAATAAATACATTTTACATATATAATAAGACATGGTGTATATAATCCTGTAAATATCATGATCTTCCATATAAAACTTAGGACTTTTCTTGTCAAAGTGCCTTGGCCTTTAAGTCAGTTGCTGATGATAATTACTTGCAGGTAACACTGGCAACCAATGGCAAATCTGCAGACTTCAGTGTTGTTGAAGAAGAGCCTTGGAAACATGAGAATTAAGGGAAGAGATTCCTAGCTCCATCTTTAATAAGCTCTGAAGCTGTCTTCTGGCAAAAGATATCATAATTAAAGAAGATTTCTCTTTTCTTTTTTTTTTTCTTTTTTTTTTTTTAACATCTACAGTTTCTGCTTACTTAATTTCTTAACTGAAACTTAGTGAAGATATCATCAAGTCATAGTGTCTTTGCCAAGCAATGATCCATAACCATCTGTCTCCCTTGTGTTACTGTTGATGCAGCTGGAGAATACTCCATTCAGTGCAATGTGCTCTCACCCGCCTCTCCTTTCATTCAAGACACAGAGAATGTAAATGCTGCAAAATGGGAAAATCTAAATGCCCGTATGATTCACTACAGGGACTCAGAGTCATAAATACAAGAGAAACATAACACCACATAAACCTTCAAGTGTTTTGGTGACTTCTGTGGCATGCTTGATCTATTTAGCAGTGTATAGCTAAAATATATTTTGAAAATGTCCATAAAGATTTCTATTTGTTTTAATTATAACAAGCACTGTATTTTTGTGCCTACTTGTACTTTACACTGAACTTGGATCCAGGGGAAAGATTAATGTATAGAATTCAATAAGTTATACCAGGCATTTGGCTGTATCAGTACAACTACTACTTAGCATCATGACAAGAACGTAGATTTGTGTGTGCGTATGATGTGTTTTTATCAGGTGTCCCAGGGCAGGTGCAGCCTTTATTTTATGATGGGGCCGTGCTGCTCTGTGAACACAATACATCATCTAATACAAGGTGGTATCATTGCAGGGGTGGTAGTTCCTTCACTAAATCCATGCCTCATGTACAAAATACAGAATACCATGGGCTCAGTTCTGCCATTCTTAATCAAAGCAGGTAGCACCTTACTATTCACCCTGCTCCACTGATGTCAGAGGGATTCCTCATGCAGATGTGACTATTCAAGTAACATACTGCTAAGACTGATCATGGATGTCATGATTGGGTGCTTGATAGTGAGCTATAAACAAATTCTGAATCCATTGCTCTAAGAAATTGGGAGTTTTTGAATGTGATCATCGGTAGTATTTGGTACGAAGTGAAAGCCATCTTTCAAGTAGATGTCATATTTCAGAGAATGGCTAAATCCTAAATTCATTGCTAAGCCAAATTCCATATAAGGTTAATAACATTTTTCCAGGGTTAGGACTGAATGAAGAATAAACCAGAATTTCAGGATTTAGACCAGTATATTGATTATACATCTCTCTCTCTTTTGCAACATAACAATTAATATAACTCTCTAATGTCAGAGAACTGTTTCTTAGAGCACATGGCATTTGAATTAACAAGATGGTGTTTTGTCAACATAGTATAGCTGAGTCATCCTGTCAAAAGAAATTACAGTCACAATAATCACCCTGTGAAGTGTTTTTAAAGGTGCTTGTTAATACTCAGCAATTATAAAACACTGGTGAATGACATTATACTATAATATTAGCAATGTTCCATAGCGAAGCTGAGCCATGTGGCCTTGGGAGGCTCTATCCACAGAACAAGATTTGTGCAATTTTGAGGGGAGCTCTCAGTTCTCAGAATTAATCAGAACATGAGCATATGGCAAATGTAAAAATGGTAGAAAACAGAGCTGAAACATTTACGGAAGTAGGCCATTCAGTGTCTGTGCTCAGACCTGTCATGCCTTTAAACAGGAATAATGTGTTTAATGTAGGGTGGCATTCGGCCCCATAGGAGCTATTAAAATATAAATATAATCTGCTTTTGCTCATCTGCATTCATATAAATATCTCTGAAAATGCATGCAGACCTGAGCCAGCCAAGGCTACTTGCATGATTAATGATCTGCAAGATCAAATCCATTGTCAGAGTAGCCCCTATTTAAGCATTTGTTGTCATGCAATATTTTTCTTGCCACTGTATTTTTGTCCTCGCATGCCATGGCTACAATCCTAAGCAAAATGGCCTATATAATTTAACAAATATTGAACCACTGTGAATTCCGTAGGTCTCTAACAAGTATTAGAGGTGGAGACCTTTTCCAGAGGCCTCCTAAAGCATCTTAAGGATTTTTTTGTGTGTGAGTGATGGAATTGTAGGATATTCAGAGAAGAGTTGGGCAGGAGGTCTTATCTTTTCTTCAGTCATTGATATTAGCATATCCAGAGTTAACCTATAGATAGCTGCTGCTTTTCTCAGTTTGCATTCGAAGACATTTTTACAACTGGATTACTTGCCAGAAATGTGCCTGGGACAGTGCGTAGGTAGTCTAAAATGCCTGCTCTGAGATTACTGGCTCACATCAAGTGAAATTTGCTGTGACTTGAGTGGTAGTTATATCCAAGAATAACAGACAAGTGTTTATCCATCATTCTTGAGCTGTTTTATGGCACAGCTCACCCGTTAATAGATGACTTTACATCCTCTTAGCTGTAACAGTTTCCTAGGAGCAGCCGCAGAGATTGCTTGCCTTGAAAGCAGCTTTAGAAAACTGGTCCATATACTTTTCAGTGTCATTTGAAACTGCGTAGCAGTTGGAAACACGTAAGAATGCCAGCAACATGTGACTAGGCAGCTCTACAAAATTAAATATTGAGAAACACTTAGAATATGCTTACACTTATCCACTTGGGATGTATTGTCCTTTGAAGAGTGCTTCTTTGGATGGAGACTAGAGAAGGAAAGAATGAGATGCTAGAGAAACCTCACCCACATAAGGGAGAATAAATTTGGGTCTTTTGATAGGACTAGAATAGCAAACTGTGATTTTGAAGTAGTAATTCTGTAGATACAGTTACTCAGGGATGTTTCAAAAGATAATTACTATGGTGTTTCTCTATTTAAATGTGGATATGAGAGAAGTATAAATATTGCTTTTGGTATACTCCTCTGCTTTTAGACTGACTGAATATTTAATATAGTGTTAATCCAGCGCAGCACTGTATTTAACCATCAAAAAGTTTTCAATTTCTCTGGGAAAAAGTAACTCACTCTTGGCTTGTATTTCTTGATTTGATCATTCCACATGAGGTTGGGTTGCTACTTAACTAAATAAACAGAAAATAACCCAGGAGCTGGCCACTTCAACTAATAACAAGGTTCACATTTCAGCAGGGAGTGCTGGTTACTGGCCAGTCTCTTTTTAGTTTCACTAGGAGTGTTGATGCATTAATTCACATCTGGCAAACCTTTTGTATTTGTTTGTAGTGCTGGGGTGGCAAAGTTGAAGCACAGTGGAGAGTGATTTGTTTTCCATGTAGTTACTAAACAAATTAACATTTCTTTATACATTCATCTTGTTTGCTGCTCTGTCAGTCCCCCCCGCCCCTTGTCTCTCCAACTGTGATATCCTTTGCCCTTTGGATTGATGACAGCACACTGGCACACGGAAAAGTCTAGACCAGGCAAAGGCTCAGTTAATTGCATGCTTAATCAAGTACGTGCTTATGCATTTGCTTTATGCATTTACTGCTCAAGCTAGGTCGACATTCTCTTAATATCTGTTCATTGAAACTAAAGCACACTGTACATTAAAACTACAGAAGAGGTGGAGCACTTTGCTACTGAATTTGTTTTTTCATTGCTTCCCTTTGAAGACAAAGGCTGCACCAGTATTGTAAGAAACACATGAAGGTGCTTCAAATAGGCAGGGATAAGCCATTTGAACCATTTTATGGGATGTATTCCTTCCATTTGAATCAGTAAGCTCTGTCTGTCTTTGAAAAACTGTGTTTGCTGTAGTAAAACCTGTGCCTGCAATGCTCTGACTACATGAAAGCTCCACTGAAATCTATGGGAGTCACAGGCTTCCAGGAAAGATCAAGTCCCTTCCTGCCTCCATTAAGTTATAAGTAATTTCATAAACCCATCCTAGGGAATAGTCTTTGTCTGCTACTTATATCTTATATCTATTCTTACATCTAAACGATTTCTGCCAAGATGCTTCTTTTTTGCCTTATTGTTTCTATGCTATATGTCCATCAATGAATTTAAAACAGCACAAAAATAAGGATCACTATCATTATGGGGTTTTTTCCCACTTCTTCCCTGAGAAACAGCTGGTCTCCATTTCTTTCTCAAAGCACATGGAATTCCAAACTTTGTGCCATTTTAAAATGTATGACTAATATGGATTTCTGATTTGTTTTCCATCATGCCAGAGTCATTAGTTTTCTGGCACTAAATACTCAGAAGAGCAGACTGTTCATCTGAGAAGCTGCAGCAACAGTGTTTGAACAAATTTATTTTGGCAACTGTCTGGATTTTCTTTGCTTCCTCACCTTCACTTATGTTGTTGCAGCTTTGTTGTAGCAACACAGCAGCAATTGCACAACCCACCAAAACCACAGGCAGTATTAAACCTCACCTCTGACATTCACTTCTGTAATGATCTTTAAAAAGGCTTTGAGCTTTAGTACTGGGCTCAGAAGAATCCTTTTGTGAAGATATAAAGGTATAACTGTTTCTCATTTCATTAAGTTCCATCTGTCTGTTTTTATTGCTGCATTTAAATTAATTTACAGAAGGATAAATAAGGGCACTTTATAAAAAATGTACTGTAATATTATTCTGTACTATCCTTGATTTTATTACTGTGACTTCTAAGGCCACGATTAAGATATTTTTCATATTCGTTATTGTGATGGGTGTATAGTCCATTGTGACAATTCACCTCAGCTATAGTTCACCATGTAAGACTATGTAGAAACTCCTGTTCTCAGTAGAAAAACTCTCAGGAATATGACTTATTTTCTTCTCCACAGACATATTGATGACTTTGAAGGAAAAATATTTATCCAATGTGAAGTCTCAAAGGCAGTCCAGCTGTAAACAAATTGTTCATCTTTGCCATGTTATTTTTGAAAGTGTTATGTTCTTGCTCACAATTTACCCCAAACAATGTGTTTAGTGCATATTCCTTCATTGATCTTTCTTCCCATATACACATCAAGGCTGTGTCTCTTTATGGTCCTCAGACAAATCACCAACTCTGCAGTTCTGCACTCTGCAGTTCCAAGGCAAGACTCCTGGTGAAGTCCTCAGCAACAGTGCCTGACTACAGACTGTACAATGGTTCCCTCCCTCATTTTTTCTTCCTGATCATGTTTGATGTTAAATTGAAATTTGCTGCTATGAATAAGTCAAACTGCTGCTGATGCCCAGGTGCTGTTAATTTCTTTACTTCTCGTATAAGTGGGCTCCCTGGCACAAGGCTCTAAGGAACTTCGCATGTGCCCACCATCCCAGAGACATCTTCCCCTGCTTGAGGGAAACCTAGTGACTTCCCACTACCAGGTTGATACAAGTCCTAATATATCTGTTAGGTAGTTGTGCAGTTGCAACTATGAGTCTTGTGGAAAACCCAGGCTCCAAACATTGAAAAAGCCTAAAAGATATGACTGAGCCACTGAGTAGGTCTCTACTAGTCCAGGATGGAAATAACCAACAAGCGAATGCAGGATTTGGAGAGGCAATAACATTTGTGAGATTTCTCACTTCACCCAACCTTTGATCCCCTTTCACTTCTAACTACATTCTGCTGCAGAGCCAATGCTGATCGATGCCAGAGTGTCCAATACTTCTAGCCTGATTTTTCAAAATTCAGGAGTCCCTCAATTGTTTTTAATGATGCTCTGTGGTGCACATTATTACATGAAGGGAAACTCTCATAACAGCATCACAACCTGGATTGTCTGGTACCCGTATACTGCTTTGTACATAAATAGTGTAGTTTGCAAGGATTTTTATTTAATTTTTTCTGTTTTGTTTTGGTTTTTTCTATAGTTTTTCAAAGACTATTCAAACTGTGGTTACAAATTGATTTTGTAGTCAGTGTTGTAGATTACAACATTTCTGTTTTGGTGTTTTGTATCGGCTTCTGAGTTCTTACGTACTACAGGTTGTCCTTCCTTCTTAAAGACAATTGCATACACTTCCATCCAACACATCCTGTCCCTTTCTTAAATGCGTCCCATTTCCTATGATCTGATGTGAACTCTAGCTTGTAGAATGCATGAAAAAAGCTGCATAGGTATTTATATTGTTAAATATTATATGCTTAATACTGATTTAGTTATTAATACAGGTTTTATGGGGTTGTACTCTTTCTCTGGAAACTACAGTATAGACTGAACTAAATTACAGACACTACAGAATTAATTTACAGACACACTAACATTTTCTTATAATGTTTTCTATATGACTGTATAAGGTAGGGGGGTAATCCTTAAAAGGTGACCTGTACCTTAGAACAAAACCAGTTTTCTTATAACATTTAGGATCAATTAAATATTTTTGTGTTATGTTTAGGGATGAATTATAAATAAAGCACAAATGCAAGAAGCAAATAAGAATTTCGATATGTCCTTAAATGCTGCAGTTCATTATAGAACAATCTTCTAATGGTCTGAACAATCTTCTAGATTGATGGTCTTGGGAAATTGTCCCTCATTTTTGTCATTTTTTTTCTGGTGTTACCTTTGCCAAATCTTGCAGTTCTTTCTTAGGATCTGATCCTGTATAATTGCCTGACAGTTTATAGAAAACTGGAGATTTGGGTAGGCAAAAAATTATGTTACCGGATTCCCAGTGCGTCTTGCTACAATACAGTGTATTTGAGTCAGCCCGTGGAAACAGTTCATGATTTGGCCACCTACCTTTGCCTTTTTGAAAAGGGACCAAGAGAACCACCATAGGACCAAGGTAATTGGGTAGCATCTGTACAAATACCTCCTGCTTTCTTATGTATTTTAAAGAGAACAACCACTATATTTTTTGACCAGGACAAGTGACAGTTGCTTCTCTATTATGGTCATCTGTTCCCATTAGGCAAAAGCCTCTTGGCATTAAGACTGTGGCTAAAATAATTTATTTTAATTAACAAGGAACTGGTTTTAGAGGAATAAAAATTATTTCATATAAATATTCATAACAATTATATTAGAAAAAATCTTTTATGGCCTACTAGCTTTTTGACTGTGATTCAAAATAAAAACATTGAATAGCAAGTATTGCTGTCCCAGTGTGACTGATTCTGGGTATCTCTTCAACTATTCAGAAATCTATGGAGCCGTGTTATTCTGCTGAGGTTTTGTAGACTAAATTTCTAGTAGATATACATGTAGGAAGGGTGTCGATATAGCCTTGTATTTTAGTCTCTTTCTTGTATTTTAAATCAGGTGTACCAGGTGTCAATAGGAACCACAGGTAGAATAGTGCTGAAATACTAATAGCTGTAAAACCAGTTTCAACATTTTGTTGAAGCATGATGTCCAGTGCCTCTCTGCACTTAGTGTAGATAATCAACATGTAATTTTAACATGTAATTTCAGTGAAATGGTGTATACAGTATGTGTAGCAGTGCTTTAATTTAATTTAATTGGTATCTGTCTATTGAGACATAGTAGAAAATAAGACTTTTAAAAGTTTTGTTCTGGTTTCTGTTTTCCATTTGTATCTGGGTTTGTTTCCTTTTGGCCGTTCAGCTGATCAGGTTCCACTGTTTAGTGACTGCTTTATCTGTCTGTTATGGAGTATCCTGTTATGATAACTTTCAGAAACATGTATGCAACCAGCTTATTGTAAATATGCTATTTTTAGTTTTCAGCTATCTAACCAGTCTGGTATGTGTTAGTACCTGCATGTGTGTAGTTCCCTGTCAGTGAGTGAAAGTGATCCCAGCATAGATTTGCTGCATTGTGAATGCGTTTATTATGACATTAAGAATTAATGTTCACCTAGAATGATTAGTTTCTGTTTTGTTTTCCTCTTGTTTGCTTGAAATGTTGGTACTCTTTATTCACCAGAAGTTCAATAAGTCACTGTTTGAATTGGCACAATGAATAAGGGGAAATCCATCTAAGGGCATCCCCACTGGATGCTCCGGCTGCTTGTGACTGCTTCTGCACTGTGCATCATTCAGCCGTTAGTCAGTCACAGCACCACAGGATCCCTCTGAGTCACTTCTAGTTCCTCCTTGACCACAGACACCAGCAAAGCAAGTGCAGTCACAAGGCTGCGTCTGGGCAAGGCTGCAGGCAGCAGGTGGCTGCCGGTTCCTTCCAGAGTGCCTGAGAAGTCGAAGTAGGAACCTCTGCTTCATCTCTTTGTCAGGAACAGCCTCTGAGAAAGACCAATACACCCATGGGTAAAGGTGCACTCTTTCTTTCATTGTTAAAAAAGGATATTAATAGTTATTGGAAATTAAGTGCAAAGCTAAATGCTTCTTGAGCTGCTTTGGTTGTTGTAGAGGCCTGTTATTTACAACAAGTATGTCTGATCATAAAACAAACATATGAACTATATACTTGCTGGCAAAGATCCTCTGAAATCAGGGCTGCAGTTCAGATCTGTGAGAAATAACACCTTTCTGGGACAAAAGAACCCCTTTCTGGGGCCGAATATGGTTCTGGAAGAGCCTGGGACAGCAAGAAGAAGCTGGTTCCTTCCTAGATACCCTGGGCATGGATCTCATAAATATAATCATCCCCTGTAAGTGGAAAGAGATTAAAATCAGTCCCCAAAGCACAGGAATTATCCTGTTTGGTGAGTCTCATTAAGGTGCTTCAGTATGAATTGCACACTACAGTGCTGTATGCTGCCTATTCATCATCCCGTGGCCCCTCTTAAAAGTGACCAGGCATGAGCTGGAAAGTTTTAAGATGTTTCACATAAAAATGATAAAAGGAAAAAGGCCAAGGTTGGTCTTTTTCTTACACTCAAAAAGTTCCCCAGATTTTGAAATGACATACTGTACAGTAACTATAGCACAGTTTGTTTAAAAACTAATGAATGCAGATGATAAAATTTCTCCCAACTCTGGGCTCTGTTCTTTTATATTGTAGTTGGAATGCCACATAGACTGAGTCTATTTTTGTAGTTCAGATCCTTTCCTCCTTAAAATGATGGGTAGTCATTTGCTTTTAATGCTTTCTTTTGGTGTGAACTGATTTCTGTAACTTTCATGTATAAAACAAGTTAGACATTCTTTCTATACTGGAAATAGTCATGAATATAATATTTCACTAAGTGTTGTATCTCTTATGTACATATCATCAATAAACGTTGATTCATAATTTTCATGGTTTATATCTGTGAGTTTAGTGTCAGCCTGAGCTCAATATGAGAATGCTTTGGGTAGGAGTTGAGATAAAGCGGTCTTTTGTGAGAGACTGCCTGTTCTGAAAACTGGAGGCATGGTAGAAGATGGACCTGACTTTGCCAAAGTGTTAGAAATCTCATGCCTCACTGTATTCTCCAAATATTTCAGGGTACCAGCTGCAACTAAGCTCATTTGCCATAAAGGACAGGATGTACTAACTACAGTTCTTGGCAATGAAGTCTAGCAAAGTGGGAAGAAATGTTAGAAGAGTAGGAGGATGCAATGCAATGGTTGAAGTTGGTTTAGAAACCTACTTCCCTTCCCCAGCTGCTAAAAAATAAATTGCTTCCTCATAGCTTTTCTTAAAAATAAGAAATAAAGTCTGTAGCTGAACCCCTGGAACACTTTGTAAAGAAATCGACTCTATTTAATACATGAATTAAGAGATGCTTATGGAATGAACCATGGCAGCTTCTCAGTATGAAGAGAAAGCTCCAACATTTATACTCAGAGTAGGACACATTGCGGAAATAGCGTAACTACCATTGTGTGATTAAGACACATAACTGAAACTCAGGTTGTGAGGTTTAACAGTCTGTGCAGTCCTGGGCTTAGTTCTTACTAATCTAACCAAGGCTAGCATTCACTTGAGAAGTTTCCAAAGAAAATCCAGTCATGGCAGGAAGTGGCTTTGGCAGCACTTCAGCTGGTGTTCTGCCCTCGGAGTCAGTAATGAAACAAGTCCTAATGTGACGCTAGGAAGATCTTTCTGCAAAAGATAAATCTGAGGCCGCTGCTATCTGCTGCCATTTCCAAACCACGTTGCTTCTTTCTGCCAGAGGAAGAAACGTCCTGATTTGGCCTCATCAACAAGTGTTGTTAATAAATGCACGCTGCTGATGTAGAATTCCCCCAAAGTTTGTTGCACTCAAGATTCCCCATCACTCTCATATTTTATGTATGCTGTGTATGTTCAAATTCCTCCCATAAAAGGTGGTTATTCTTTTGTTACAGATTATGCCAAAAGCTTTGAACTGAAAGATTCAACACTGTGACCAATGTTTGTTGCTTTTTTCAAAGCAAAGTTGCTGCAAGAATGACCTAAAAAACCCCAACCCATGCAGGAGCCAATTCTGCAATTATATGAAGCTGCTCCTTTTGAAACAACATATCCCAAAAGCTTATTCTCTAAGCCCTTGCAAGCCCCTTGTATGCTCCTCTTTCTCCACGTCCTCAGCCTTAGTGCAAAAGATTATTTCAGGAGTGTCTTTGTACCTGGAATGCGTCCCTCTCAACAGGAAAACATCTGCTATAAGGTGCTATAAAAGACAGTGACTCATGGATCATTGACTCATATTAAGAGATATTTCTATATCCCGTCTCAGGCATGAAAGAAAAAATGAGAGAACATTTCAGGGCTGCTAAACCTTAAACGAGCTTCTCCTTTGTATTAGACAGCACATGTAAACAGGACAAGGACATGAAAGAAACAGATGGCCCCAACTTACATTGCTTTAGGAAGAAAACAACATTTAAAATGATACTCCGTTAGGCTAGCAAGAGTTTTTTGCAGCAAGCACTTAAACTGCAGGAGTGCACAAATACACCAGCAGGGCTTAGTGCCACTGCACTGTCAAAGCTCCCCTGAGCTGTGCAGAGCCCTGTGCAGGCACAAAACTGAGACAGGCTCATAGCCCCAGCAGATGTCTGTCTGCTATATCATGTGGACAGCATGCAATGAAAGTGCTCTTTGGGTACAGCAGATGCAGGGAGGAAACTAGATTGCATGCAAGATCAGGTCTTGCGGTCATGTTGGCGTTAGCAAGGCAGACAGGTTCTGCGGTGAGAAACAAAATGTCTGCGTAGACAGATAAATTACAAAGCTAACTGCCACCCACCAAAACTCACAGGGATGGAGCAATGAAGCCTCACACTGTTTATGGCACTTCTTTAGTACAAGTATTTCAAAAAGCAACCTAGGGTCTGTCTTCGACAGTGTTGTGCTATTCATTCTCATTCCTGACAACTAAAAATAAGTTGGTTTTTTTTTCCTGTAGTTGTTCGTAAGACTGATCTACCTCTATTTGGCAGTTTTCCTACTGAGGTGCCTGAAGGTACTCCATGAATCACTCTCCCATGGTTGACAGACACCACTTGAGAAGTGCTGCTGTGGAGAAGTGTGAGAAAAGACAGCTGACCCCCAGCTCTGTGAAGGGGGAAAAAGAGAGATCAGGCTAGGAAATTAACTCAAAATTCATTCCACTGTTTCACCTGTGTTACTAGTATTAACCTAAATTGCCAGGATCAAATAAGCTTTGTTAGTTTACTTTTTAGTAATGATTTTTTGAAGGCACTATTCCATATGAAGGAAGATTGCTCTAAAAAAGGCTCCCTGAGGAAGGCCCACACCTTTGCCGTTAATCAGCAGTAGACTGACCCTTTGAGCTATCTCAGAACCCAGTTTCTGCCATTTTTGATTGGCATGTAACTGATGGGTAGGCTTCATACCTGTCCTCTGCACGGGCAAAGGGGATGGGAGTCTTTCGTCTTGGACAAAGGGTAAGTTTGGGTTTTAGGTCACTAGCTGAACAATCAAGTGTCCTTACAGTTAATTTCAGACTTTCTCTTGATAAATGAAAGAAACAGTAACTAGAAAATGAATCACAGAAGAACTGCAGGGAAGTACCCAATAACTATAAACTTGTCTCCATTGGTGAATCTGATGATCTACTACTGCAAAACAAAACATGCTTAATTGAGTGAATTATTGTAAACAAGTTTTACAGTGCAACAAACCCCATCTATTTGCACACTAGGGTACAGATAGACAGGCACAATGTACACATACATTGCCAGTGCTTGAACAAGGGCAAAAGAGTGAAACATTTGTATATTTGAAAAGTAAAATGAACCCAACATACTTTTTTCTAGATAGGTGCTGTGGGTCTTGTATCATTGATAGAGCACTCACAGGAAGGCTTTTCTCTCCCTTTTGCTGTTGTCAGCTCAGATCTCTGTCTTCAATAAAAGGCTCAGCTACGACTATCTCGTCTTAGAAAAACTCATCCTACAGAGCCACGCTGAAACCTACTGAAGACAGTATCTCTGAACTAGCTATGACAAGGGTGCTGCTAGCAATCTGCAGCAGCAGAACTGAATGTGGTACTCGTTATTAAAAAGAGTATGCTGATAAAAAGTGGTGAATCTAAACGCAGACTTAACATCCAATCATGAGGCAAAATATACCCACTTTACTCCTGTTTGGTTTGGGTAAAATGAAAGTGTGAGGTCTCAATTCATGTGAGGAAGATGTGATCAAACTATTTTTTTTTAATTAAGCCAGGAAAAAGAAAAAGTCTTTTGAGTATGTGGTACCAGAAGATAGATGTACACAAAAGATTGCAAGTAAATTTACATTTAAAGCTAAGTGCTGCTTTAACAAAACCATTTATACACTGCAACATGGGACTAGCATAATAAAATTTCTTGGGGCAAGGCTTTCTGATGCCAGGTACAAAATTACAGCCTCTGGAAAAGAGGTAGAAAATGCTTTATGGCATCCTTCTCTGTCTTGAGTTGCTCTGGGAGTTTGAAGGACTTCAGGACTAACTCAGCAGACCTGGAACCTACTTGATGTACAGAGCCTTCATTGCCTATGAGTGCAATGCTGATTTTCCACTGCAAGCCTACATGACTTCAGCTTCAGCTGTGTCTTTAGCATTGCTTACAAGATGGCCTCTTGCCTCAGATTCAGCACCAGAAAAAAGCTGCTGTTGAGCTAAAGTGTGGGTTAGGTGAGTATTTCAGAGAGAGATTTTCCTCTAATATTCTAAAAAAATGCTTGAGGGTTCTCAAATAGATGCACTTAAATTTAAGTCAGATTCCATTTGACTTGACAAATCCTATTTTACTGTAAATTTACACATTTTTCCAATGGGAAATAAATTACTTGTAAAAATTTCATTTTAGTACAAAGGGAAAGCTATATTATGTGAATCTTACAAAAAAAAAAAAAAAGTACTTTTGAACAGCTATATCTTCTACCTGGAATATTAAAACTATATAAAACTATGTCTATTTCTGAAAATGAAAAATAGTAATCTTCTCATTTGACAGTCATTGTGGACTTGTTTTGATTTTTTTTTTTTAAGGAAAACACAAAAGTACTGACATTCATATCACCATTCACTGCATAGATTTGTGTGGCAGAGAATGTGTGAAAACAGGTCTCATCCATCCACTTGTTCATCCAAAACTCTTTGGCTGTAAAATGAGAAGTTTTAATGAAAAGTTTTAGGCTGCTTGAAGATGCTGCTCAGGCAAAGCCCTTTTAATGTTTACTGAAACCATCCAAGCAAAATTGAAAGAGGCTGTGTTTAAAGCATTTGTAAAGCTTTTGCTGCCTCTGCTTTACTTGCACTTCAGCAATAATCGGCTCCATTGAGGTCAGGAGGGCTTCTTTGATGATGGATTTGATTCTTCAGTTTCAACTTTAAAAAAAACTGTGCAGCAGCACATTTATGTAAAGATCCATCTAAATCTGGTAGTTTATAAACTGGAAAATGAGCAAGAGGAATGTTCTCGAAATCTTGCCTTTGCTAACCTTAATCCAAATGGGTGAGACAGGGAAGACAAAAATTACAGTCTCTGTGCTGTACAAAAGAAACTGTTACTCATGTTTGCTAAATTTGCACTTTGCCTCTCATTTCTCATTGTCACAGCTGCTTGCTCTCAGTGTGGTGTTGGTGATGCCACATGCAGCATGTTATAGTAATAATGAGAAATAAGCTACCAGCGGAAAATTGTTCAAAATCAGTTTGCAAATGAGGTAGTAAATGTAGAAAGTGACTGGCAGGTGGGGGGTTCACAGAAAAAGGTCAATTCTTTTTTCCTTCTTGTAGTTGTGAAACATACAAGTGCTAAAGTCCTGGGGGTGTTGGAGGGACTTTCCCAGTTAGTAACACAGAAATTTCACTCTCCATTTACGTCTTCTTCCAGCAGCTGTGTCCTTCCTCCATGCCAAATCTGTCAAAGCTCCCACCCCCAAAACACCTTTGCAAAATTCTTGCCCTCCATAAGGAGCAAGACTTTTGTCACCCACTCCCACACATCTGGAACTGAACTCCAAAGAACAGCCCAATGCAGTGCTTTTCCTGCCACCTTTTTGTCCTTTTCCCCTCCACAGAGGAAAGCTAGTCAGTACCTGTTGTTACCCAAAGGGTTTATATCTGACTAAGAAAATCTCTTGCAACCAGAGAGGTCAGAACCTTGAATTGTTTAATAAGGCTAAAATAATTATTGGCTAATGGTCTAATATGGCATAACATAAACCCATTAACTGCTGGTTTACAAAATATCCTTGTGTCTGTGTATGCTGAGGCAGAACACAATTGCCAGAGGATTTAATTTATTTCCTTCATCTACAGAAAGAGCAATTAGAACTAACCCTAACCAGAATGATATATTGATCTCCGTCCCTGTCCAGTATTCTTTCTATGTGCTAAAGAGACACTTTGTAATTGTCTCCTACTAGTATGCCAGGCAACATGCTTCAAACTGCTTAGTACAGAGGCTGATGTTGTTGACAAGGGGCACAAAAAAGACATTCCTATCACGTGAAAAACGTTGTGCATAAATATAATTTTGGAACTGATTTTGTGGAAAAGGACATCCATCAGCCCAACTGAAGTGCATCTGTACCAATGCATGCAGCATAGCAACAAACAGGAGGAGACAGAAGCCATTGTGCATCAGAAAAACTATGATATAGTTGCCATCATGGAAACATGGTGGGATGACTCACACAACTGGAGTGCTGCAATGGATGGCTTCAGAAGGGATAGGCTAGGAAGGATAGGCAATGGGGTAACCCTGTATATTAGGGAGAGGTTTGACAGTCTAGAGTGTAATGATGGTCACAATAGGGTTGAGTGCTTATGGGTAAGAATCAGGTGGAAGGCCAACAAGGCAGATATCCTGGTGGGAGTCTGTTACAGACCACCCAACCAGGATGAAGAGGCAGATGAAATCTTCTGCAGGCAGCTGGTAGAAGTCTCATGATCACTAGCTCTTGTTCTTGTGGGCAACATCAACTTAACAGATGTCTGCTGGAAGTACAACACAGCAGAGAGGAAATGGTCTAGAAGGCTCCTGGAGTATATGGCAGACGACTTCCTGGTACAGGGGATCAGCGAGCCAACTAGGGAAGGCGCCCCACTGGATCTGTTGTTTGTGAATAGAGAAGTACTTGAGGGTGTGCGATGGTCAGGCATTGCGATCATGAAATCATCAGAGTTTTCTGTTCTTGGAGAAGTAAGGAGGGTGGTCAGCAGAACTACTACCTTTGATTTCTGAAGGGCAGACTTTGACCTGTTTAAGAGGCTGGTTGGCAGGGTCCCTTGGGAGGCAGTCCTGAAGGACAAAGGAGTCCAGGAAGGCTGGCCACTCTTCAAGAAGGAAGTCTTAAAGGCGCAGGAGTGGGCTGTCCCAATGTGCCGAAAGACAAGCCAGAGAGGAAGGAGGACGGCCTGGCTGAACAGAGAGCTTTGGCTGCAATTCTGAAATAAAAAGAGAAATTATAACCTTTGGAAGAAGGGGCAGGCAACTCAGGAGGACTACAAGGGTGCCGTGAAGTTACGCAGGTAGAAAATTAGAAGGGCCAAAGCCCAACTAGAGCTGTGCTTAGCTACTGCTGTAAAAGGCAAAAAAAAAAGTTTCTGTAAATACATATTAACAAAAAGAGGGCTAAGTAGAATCTCGATCCTTTAGTGGATATAGGGGGAAACGTAGTGACAGAGGAAAAGGTACTTAATGCCTTCTTTGCCTCAGTCTTTAATAGTAAGACTAGTTGTGCTCCAGGTATACAGCCCCCTGAGCCAGAAGACAGGGAGCAGAATGAAGCCCCAGTAATCCAAGGGGAAATGGTTAGTGACCTGCTATACCATTTAGACATGCACAAGGCTACGGGGCCTGATGAGATCCACCCAAAGGTTCTGAGGCAGCTGGTGGAAGTGCTAACCAAGCCACTTTCCATCATTTTTCCGCAGTCCTGGCTAACCAGGGAGGTTCCAGTTGACTGGAACACAGAACCCCTCAAATATGTACTATATGACACACATGAAATGGCCATCTAGTTTTGAAACTATAATGAAACTTAATTACACATGAATCACATGACAATCTAAGAAGATTCAGCATATATAAAATAATGGCATTGCCTTTGTAAAGACAACTTGAGCATTTAAAAATATATAAAGAAGACAACAAGTGTTGTCCTTGCATTTATAGCTACTGAACATTAGATAAATTAGGAAGGAATTTGTGGGTTTCTCTATTAAACATCTGAATAGGGAGATGAATAACATGACACAGTTTATTTTTTTTTTAAGAAAAATCTAGCCTTCAAGATGATTAAATATCTCCTTTTGATTGAGACCTATATTCAATTAGGATTTAAAGAGAGGAATAATTCCTACTCTAAATCTCCATACTTACTGAAATCAGCATGTAACACCAGTTTAAACACGGCCTTCAATAGGTAATTTTGATTTATAATGACAAATAGAAAAGCTTGCTTAAAAGTATTGCAGGAATTAAACAGAAATCAATGTAAGACTAAACAGACTTCCCATTACACAGTTCAGTATTAAAATACATGAAAGGACTGAGAAGTTTGTCAGTGGACTGTGATAGTGTAAATCACCTTGACCCCATTAGCTTCAGCTTGTTTGAACACCTTTGGACCACGAGCTGTGTGACTGTTCATAGATGAAACATGCTGACCTACATAAAGTCAGAAAAAATCCTATGTGTACTTTAAAATCACACATCATCTTGGGACCTTTTGCCCAGGCATAAATTGCCCCTGAGGAGATATGCCTGCAAACATCAGCACACTGAACAACTTGATGAAACACATGGGAAACTGCTGGAGGGCTGTGACTGAGAAATATAATCAAAAGTCTTGTGTTTTATGTTCCAATAAAGACCAGTGCTTGCTAATGTTAGTATTCAGCCAGCTGAATACTCATCCCTCAGATTGCTTCAGATGGAGAACATAAAATAACATGCTTTAGCAGAACAGTTTCAAAGACAGGTTCTATGATCCACTTGAATAAACCTGCTGCAGGACATTCCCCATCCCACAACTGACACAGACCACTGGTTGCAATTACCTTAGATTGGTTTTACTTGCAATTTTTTAAGGCAGTCCAGTTAGAAGATGTCATTCTCCTTCAATTCCCATATGCTTTCTTAAAAATTACACAGATCATTAGTAGCAAATAATTTTCTTTCTGACAGTTCATATCAATATAATGCACAGCATCATAGCTTAATAAAACACTTTACATAACAGACACATAAGGACAAAACAAAAGCATAAAACAATGCAGCTGCAGCTACTTTACTATATGACATGGCTGGAAAAGTTTCCTTTAATTTTCTTTGATCTTTTCAGCAGAATTTGAACTTCTGGTACCAATAAGCAAGAAAAGTTTCTTTTGGTATTTTTAAAAAGCAGAGAAAAAAATGTGGATGAAATAGAATTCAGAGGAAGTGAGAGAGATCATAGAAATGTGACTTTTAAAATATCATTGAACTGGTTTAACACAATAGTTATATGGGAAAAGAGATTTACTAGGCTCAGCATCTCCTAAGTAAAATGGAGCAGAAGAAGACAGAGACCTATGCTGCAGAAATAAAATAGTCATCTCCCCTCGTGACCTCCAACTGTTTGATTTGTGCACGTGTGATAGAGCTGGGGTCATTCTGTTTTATTCATTATCCTAACTAACAGACTCATTAAAAACATGAACAAACTGTGACCAATGAAGGAGGGAGGGGGAAGAACAATGAACACGTCAAAATTCAAGAAAGCTATACAGATTTTAGGATAATAAAGTATATAAGTTTATTATGTATAGGCTCGTGTTTTCATCTCTTTATTCCACCTCTCAAGAAGACTTGCTGTATGCCTATAGATATTTAAAAATAAAGATAAATACATTTTGCATTTCTGGGTTTCCCTCATTGGAGACCAAGGCATAAACCATTATAAAATGTGACTTGTTTATACTGGCAGACTCTGAATGCACCTACGGCTCTTCCTGGATGGAAGGCATTTTCTGGAGGATTGTGGTGTTTTAGACGTTGTATAGAAGGCTTTTTTGTTTTAAATTTGATTTTTGCACTTGACATTTGTGCCTTACTTGTGTGCGACAGCAAGCTTAGTACCTTTAATGCCCGTAAGATGGAGTGGCTGGATACTTCTGTAGCTCTGGCTGGTGAAGACCCTCCCTCTGGGAACAATGACATAAGCTTGTATCCCTCCTAACACCAAGGACACAGTGAGAGTCCTCTGTGTAGAAACCGAAAACATGCAACAGTTGGGGGCATATTTCAGAAAGCAAATGCTATTTTTTTAAACTCAGACACCATTTTAAAGTTATTAAAAATGAATAAAACAAGTTTAATTATGTCCAAAAGACATCAGTAGCACAGTGCATTTGTGAATTGCTGTCCAAGTTCCATGAGATTTTGATTTCCCCAGTTCTGATCTACTTGGCAACTTCATACTATTACACTCCACTCTTCATGTCAAGCTCCTGATGATTTTGTGTTTCATCAGTGGTCAGGAATTCATCACATGCTCCTGTTTGGTCATTTGACTGTTCTTTATGAACCAAGTGCACCATTTCTTGTGATTTGCTGGCACCTCCATTTAATCCACTTGTCTTCCTGTCTTCCACTGCCCCTTTGCCGTTGTTAATCACTAGCTTTTTCTTCTGCCCGCATCTAGAAAGAAATAAAAAGGAAATAAATACTATAAATGGAGACTAACAAAAAAAAAAAAAAAAGAAAGTCAATATTTAGGAAAAGATGCTTGGAAATGAAACTTGCATGTGCCAGTGCAGAGGAAATGAAACTAGTGTCTGCCAATGCAGACTTATACAATGCAAAGTGTAAAGTTTCTCCATATTGCATATTTTATTTTTGAAAGCATCCACCGTTATATGCAAAAAAATTTGACAGGAGCTCACTAATTCAGTCTGGATCTATCATTACTACAGATAGAAATAACTTGCATTACTGAAAGCTAGAAAAGATGGATAAAGAACTGGCTGGATGGCTGGGCTCAAAGTGTGGTGAATGGAGCCAAATCCAGTAAGTGGCCGATCACAAGTGGTGTTCCCTAGTGCTCAGTATTGGGGGCAGTTCTTTATCAATGATCTGGATGAGGAGATTGAGTGCACCCTTAGTAAGTTTGCAGATGACACCAAATGGAGTGGGAGTGTTGATCTGCTGGAGGGTAGGAAGGCTATACAGAGAGATCTGGACTGACTGGATTGTTGGGCTGAGGCCAGTTGTATGAGATCTAACAAGGCCAAGTGCTAGGTCCTGCCTTTGGATCACAACAACCCCATGGAATGCTACAGGATTGAGGAAGAGTGGCTGGAAAGCTGCCTAGTGGAAAAGGATCTGGGGGTGTTGATCGACAGCCGGCTGAATATGAGCCAGCAGTGTGCCCACATGGCCAAAAAGGCCAACAGCATCCTGGCTTGTATCAGGAACAATGTGGCCAGCAGGACTAGAAAAGTCATTGTTCCACTGTACTTGGCACTGGTGAGGCCTCACCTTGAATAGTGTGTCCAGTTTCAGGCCCCTCATTTTAAGAAAGACATTGAGGTACTAGAGAGAGTTCAGTAGAAGTTGACGAAGCTGGTGAGGGGCCTGGAGCATAAGTCTTATGAGGAGCGATTGAGGGAGCTGGGACTGTTTAGCCTGGAGAAAAGGAGGCTCAGGGGAGACCTTATTGCTGTCTACAACCTGAAAGGAGGTTGTAACATGGAGGGTGTTGGTCTCTTCTCCCAAGTAGCAAGCAATAGGATGAAAGGAAATGGCCTCAAGTTGTGCCAGGGAAGATTCAGATTGGATATTAGGAAAAAATTCTTCATGAAAAGGGTTGTGAAGCAGTGGCGGAACAGGCTGCCCAGCAAAATGGTGGAGTCACCATCCCTGGAGGTGTTTAAAAGGCTCATAGACGAGGTTCTTAGGGACATGGTTCAGTGCTAGAGTTAGGTTATTGTTGGATTCGATGAAGTTAAGGGTCTCTTCCAACTGAAATGGTTCTATGATTCTAAGATTTTCTAACACTTGGATACATTCACATTTAAGAACATTTTACATGAGAGTTACTTTATCTGAGGTAGCTCAGTTCACTGTGCTAATGTTACACACACCTTTGGGAATGGCCAACAGAGGCCAGCAAGGAGCTGTGGAGCTCCACAGTCTCTTGAAAGAGCAGCCCAGCATGTCTTTCCTGACATGATGGTCAGGCTAGGCAGTATCTTCTGTTGGACCCTGGAAGGAGATCCTAACACTTTTTACAACAGGCACCAGACAGAAACAGCCTTCTTTGCAACAAGAGGAACTGAGACATTGATGAGCTGGAGCAAGTTCAAAGAACGGCAACAAAGCTGGTGCCTGGAGCACAAGTCTTATGAGAAGCAGCTGAGGGAACTGGGCTTGTTTAGCCTGGAGAAAAGGAGGCTGAGGAATATACCTTATTGCTCTCTACAACTATCTGGAAGGAGGTTTTAGCATGGAGGGTGTTGGGCTCTTCTCCCAAGTATTATAGCAAGTAATAGGACATGAGGAAACGGCCTCAAGTTGCGCCAGGGGAGGTTTAGGTGGGATATGAGGAATAATTTCTTCATGGAAAGAGCTGTCAGGCATTGGAACAGGCTGCCCAGGGAAGTGGTTGAGTCACCATCCCAGGAGATGTTTAAAACACGCCTAGATGAGGTTCTTAGGGACATGGTTTAATGACAGTGTCAGGTCAACTGTTGGACCCGACGATCTTAAAGGTCTTTTCCAACAAAAATGATTCTATGAATAACTAATTAACCAGGACCACACTGAGCCTTGGCCATTCTGGTTTTTGCTTAAGACAACTTATGACAATACCTATTTTTTTTTTTTTACAAAAAATACTGTAGCCAAGCAATTTGCTGTTTACTGAGAAGTCTCAAATGCTTGTCTGAAATGCTTGGAATCTCTGCCATACTGACCTCCTAACTAGAAAGGCTAAATCTATTGATTTCTGAATTAAATTAAGTACCTTGAAACTAAGGACTACATTCAATTAGGCTTTTTCAGACAATCTGAATGAGACTGATACTGGAGATGCTGCCGTTAGCATTCATTTTAAAATGGTACAACTGATAACATTACACAAATAAAAACACAGATCATGCTCACTTTTAAAATAATTAAACACTTGAAATGTTCCTAACTTTCTGCCTAGCTACCTCTGAAATGCTCAATTGTCCTTTCTCGGCTATCCAGTTTTCTCATAGCACTGCTGCAGTGTTAGTTTCAGCTAAGCTAGCTTTCATGTGGAGTATGCTGACTGCATGGCAACCACCTCTCTATGAATTTTCAGCCTTAGCACTTATCAGAATAGATGAAGAAAGGATTCTTGACTTATTTGTGTCATCATTTATAATGTGCTAAAGTGAAAGAAAAATTCCTCTGGTTTCAAGCATACCAGAGTATGCCTCTGCTTCAAAAAGTTTTCCTCACAGTGATTAACACACATTACTAGGGTTTAATCCATGCATTTGTACACATATATGCACTCATATGCACCTTCTCTCTTTGCAACTCGCTCCCAGCTGCATGGAAGCTCTAAGTAAAAGATAGGTTTTCCATTAACAGCACCTAGGGCATGGTTTACAGCTCTGAGCTTGTTTTGTTTTATGTCAGATGCAACCTATAATTAGCCATACTGGCCCTGTTTATCTGTTCCTATGGTAACTCTGGGTTAAGAAGAAGGAAACAATGGCAGTCTCTACTTTTAAAGGCATAGCAGAGTAACATATAAATCAATAAGCCATGCTGTTCAGGTTGTATAACTCCACAAGTACTTCACAGAAAGAAAGTTGTAGAGTTTCTGTCATCACATGCTTGATAGCTTTCTTATTTCAGCAGGTCTTTAACAATACTGTCAAAGAAGCACTGGTATCATGGGTACAGTCATATGGCAAACATACCAGGTGGTATCTCACTACTGACTTCAGCGAAACTGTATCAGTTCACTTTGTCTGACAATTCGGCATTTAGTTTGCAGTGGTTTGTCCCATAGAAGCTTTCTGCATTATGGGCAGGGACTGTCTGGGTTGCTCCCTCACCATGGTGGCAGTGATTTATTCTAGCATCCATGCCATGTTTTGGAGGGCCTTGACGCTAGTTCACAGAAGCATTAACATGTGCTTTCCTGCAAGACCAGTGGACTAGGAATAAATTTGCTCACTGCTTCCTGAACAAAAATCTCCACATATTATATGGTTACTCTGATTTTAAAAAGTTCAAATTCAGCTTTCAGGCAGAAAATAGTTACTCTGTTAAAGGGTTCAACTTTAACATTCAAGTAGCAAAAAGCTGTTTAAGATCAGTGAGAAGTAACCTCAGAACAGCCCCCAGAGAAAATAAAGTTAAGAACATTATAGCCTATCTGTCAGGCTAGATTTTTTTTTCAAATTTCCTGGCTAACTTTGCATAGATCACTGCAATTTTCTATTCCTCAGCTTCTTCATCTGTAAAGGGGAGTAAATAAAACAACTGAGTGTTCTGATAGCAATGTTAGAATATATCCCTGTGACTACCAGCTGTGATATTGCTTTTTGTTCAGAAGGAACAAATTAATCCTGTGACAGCAATTGTGTAATACCGCCCTTCACACTATACACAGACAACACTATTAATGGTGAAGGATTATACTCAGTTTATCCTGTGGTTGCTACTATGTCCATCTCACATAGTTTTCACTCTCAGTGGACATTATAACATTCCTATTAATAAGTAATAGGCAGAGAATAACTAATTCTCTGTGATCTATATACAGTTACTTTCCATCTACAAGTAAAGACCAAGTCGTTTATATAGCTACTGACTTCAGATCATTCCATATAAGTGTGAAGGCCTGTGTGTGTGACCTGTGCAGGAGACAGTGACCTGAGCCCTCAAACCCCAAGTCACAGACCTTTGCAGAGGAAGCTCTTTCCTGCGTTATGCTACCTTGCTCTTTCATGAAAATTTGGCACCTCTTGATGAAAAAAATAGGAAGGCAGTGTGTTTTGAAAAAGTAAAGGGGCTAACTTACCTTCTTCGACTGTTAACAGCAATGCACACTGCAAGAATCAATGCAAGTGCCACAAGAGCAGCAACTATGATCAGCCATTCTGTAGGGAGAGTTGAGAGAGGGGAGGAAAGCATGTTAATGTATCTATGTAGTTTTGCCATTTTGCAGAACTGCAAGAACACAAAATCTTTTACATTCTTTAAACTGTCAGACTTTTTTTCCTAGCTTGCATGAATGTTTGTTTTACAAAGGGCTTCTTTGCAAATCAAATACATTTTCATCATTCAGCCATACACAGGCCAACTCAGATGAAATACTCCATCTCTGTTGCCACCTATAAGCACTGTACTTTGGTGGAGTTGAATCACTGATTTACTCCAAGAGCAAAAGAAAAGGCTTAGCAATGATACACCTGCGATCCCAGGCACAAAAGCAGGATGACCTTCAGGTAGAGTGAAGTACTCATTTTTTCATTTAAAATCTTACTTTAAGGGGTATTTTTGTAGAAAAAAAAAAAAAAAAGTAATTACAAGACTGGAAGGGACCCTAAGAGGTCATATCAGCTACCTTTCACTCCAGTGAAACAGGATCAATAGGAAGACAGCTGAGGAATATCCGTTATTGCTCTCTACAACTATCTGGAAGGAGGTTTTAGTATGGAGGGTGTTGGTCTTTTCTCCCAAGCAACAAGTGATAGGACATGAGGAAATGGCCTCAAGTTGTGCCAGGGGAGATTCAGGTTGGATAGCAGGAAAAATTTCTTCACTGAAAGGGTTGTTAAGCATTGGAACAGGCTGCCCAGGGAAGTGGCTGAGTCACCATCCCAGCAGGTGTTTAAAAGACATGTAGATGAAGTTCTTAGGGACATGGTTTAGTGACAGTGTTAGGTTATTGGTTGGACTTGATGATCTTGAGGGTCTCTTCCAATCAAAATGATTCTATGATTTGCTCTTAACATTTTTAGGAAAGGTGATTTCACAACCTTCCCATTACCCTTATGCTCTACTACCATTATAGATAGATCCTCTCCTAAGAGCTAACTACTATATTTTGTTTGTTTGAAACAAGTCTCCTTGTTTAAAAAGTATCATATTTTTCATTTGAAACAAATTACTTCTTCTAATTAGCTAATTATTATTACTCCATTGTGGAAAACTGATAAGCATTCTTTTTGTATCGTACTCTTCTCATATTTCCATTTAGTTTTATCTGAAAATTGTGAGTTCTTCAAAGGGTGATTCAAAGGTTATCTTTCTAAAATTTTCTTTTTGCTCTTTTTTTTTTTTCTTCAATGTGATTAATGTAATGCCTTGCACTGAACACAGAGCTTCAGCTCTGGAGTTGTAGGGCTAAGTAGGGTGGGAGAGTTATTTTCTCTGTTTTAAAAAATACTTTACTACTAATACGTCCCAGCATATGTTCGCATTCTTTCACAATTGTATCATGGTGTTGGCTTTTTTTCTATTCTGTTTTAAACTGCAAGACCTATTCTGCAACACTCATCTATTATTTTCACCGAACATTCTCATGGATATGATACTTTGCATATTTCTTTATTGAATTTTGTCTGATTTCATATCAATTTATAAAGCTTATTTGGATCTTAATCTCATTCTGCAAATGCATGATTTCTCTCATCTTGATATTGCTGGAGAATTACATGAGTTACAATATGCGCAATTTTTCAGATTTTCAGACTAGCGAAAATGCTGAATATTATCTGATTCAGAAAAAAGCCTGAACAACTGTACTTGACCTACATTTTCATCTCTTATTTAAGATCATATTAATACAATTCCATGCTTAATTTGTTAAAACAAATGACTTCAAAAACTTACCTGGTACCTGGGACAACCTTGATTGTGGAACTATTTTTGTTGTGGTGGTGTCTCCAGGAAAAGTAGTGGATTCATAATGTCCCTTGTGTGGTCCTTGATTACCATATATACTGGAGGTAGATCCTAAGGAACAAAATTGACCATTAGGCCAAATATGCTTAGTGAATATGTAAAAGCAAGGTACAAACACTATGATCGTCACAATTTAAAAAAACATATTCTAGAAAGTTCATGCTCAGGTCATTGAAAAGTATTTATACTGAAAACTATTACATAGACTATAAACATCATACTCATCTGAACTATGGGTAGTTTTAGTATTTTGAATAACAAACCTCATGGTTTTCCCCTCTTGTCTCACTCATATGTTTCAGTTTTAATTACACTATACTTTCATGAAACAAAATTCAATTATAATTGCCTAAAAATTTTCTGGAGAAAATGTAAAGACGTGAATGTTAGCAACTTTCTGAAGAGGTTTTTGTCATACAAGTCAAACATCTTGTGTGTTCCATGGGGAAAAGAGAAGGAGGAAATAAGAAAGAAGAAAAAATAAACACTTTACTTTTTATTTAAACCTAAAAGGGCCCTGCAGAGGGATCTAGACAAATTGGAGAAATGGGCAATGACCAACCACAGGAAGTTTAACAAGAGCAAGTGCTGGATTTTGCACCTGGGACATGGCAACCCTGGCTGTACATACAGACTGGGGAACAAGAGGCTGGAACAGCTCTGCGAGAGGGATCTGGGGGTTCTGCTTGACAGCAAGTCAAACATGAGCCAACAGTGTGTTCTGGCAGTGAAGAGGGCCAACTGTGCCCTAGGGCGCATCAGGCACAGCATTGCCAGCCAGTCGAGGGATGTGATTGTCCCGCTCTGCTCTGCACTGGTGCGGCCTCACCTGGAGCACTGTGTGCAGTTCTGAGCACCACAGTATAAAAAGGATACGAAGGTACTGGAGAGCGTCCAGAAGAGGGCTACAAAGTTGGTGAAGGGTTTGCAGGGGAAACTGGATGAGGAGCAGCTAAAGTCACTTGGTTTATTCAGTCTGGAGAAGAGGAGACTGAAGGGAGACCTCATCATGGTCTACAGCTTCCTCACAAGGGTAGGAGGAAGGGTAGGTGCTGATCTCTTCTCTCTGGTGACCAACGACAGAACCTGAGAGAATGGCAGGAAGATACGCCAGACAGATTTAGGCTGGACGTTAGAGAAAGGATCTTCACCTAGAGGGTAGCAGAACACTGGAACAGGCTCCCTGGGGAGGTCATCATGGCCCCAAGCCTGGCGGTATTCAAGAAGAGACTGGAGAATGCCCTCAGATACATGGTGTGAACTATGGAGTTGTCATATGCAGTGACAGGAGTTGGACTTGATGATCCTTGTGGATGCCTTTCAACTCAGGACATTCTATGTAATTCTATGTAATATGTAAAATGACCAATATGAGGAAATTCCAAAACTTTAAATTTTATTCCTACACGGGATATCACTGAATTTCTAAAACTCTAATGCATTAATAAAAGAGAAAGATAGATCCCTGAATGGATTTAAATATGACAGCTATGTATAGAGTGGGACTTCAAAAATTTAAAATATATTTTTATAATAGAAAAAATGCTTTCTGTAAACTTACAGGTAGATCCTCTCATCCTTTTTAATAAGTTGTGTAATTGGTTTTAAGATGGTGTTAAATCTTAAATCAAAATTAATGCTTCCAGTCTCAAGTATTTGCTATGCTGGCCATACCTCTCGAACTTTTATGCAACTATGTTTCTGGCCCATGTTGTTGCCATGTGAGTATGCCAAGTCTAAAATTATCAGCACACCATAGATATAGTGATTTCATCTGGGACTGCTATTTCATTATCACTACAGGAAAGATATTACAAATCTCCACCTCTCTGAATTCTTTCAGAATGTAATAGAGCAAATTAAGCACTTACTCTAAGCAGATGTAAAGTTATTTTTCATTTACTTTAACACGTATTGCAACTAATTTCTAGCCAGCATTTCTGATCTCATTTCCTAACAGCAGCTGGCAAATACAAAACTGAGAGCACATTTTTTCCCTCTGTTAAGTTTAGCCAGCAAGTAGTTCATGAATCTTACAGATGTTTTCATTATTTTTATTAACAAGAAACTTATTGACTGGTGAGTTATATTGTGTGATCTCACCACAAAGGATAGATCCTAAACTAAACTAAAGGCCCCGATCTAGCCTTCAAGAAAGCTGACCAAGAGGAACATACTGAGTTGTCTACACCACGTCAGCAGATTTTTTTAGGGTACTTTATATCATCCTTGAGAAATGACTGAGCTTTTCCATCATAAAGCCCCTTAGAAAGGCATGCAGACATTTATTAAAATTTGTGCGTTTAGAGAACTGCTACATTCACAGTTCCCCTCCCTTGAGCACTGAGAAGCAGCAGCAGGATTCAGTCACATCCCCTGCAGTTTTAGCTCTGGGGAGGTGCTTGCCAGTGTCAGGGAGGGATCCTCAGAAGCTCTCAACATTTCATTTTGATTACATACTAGATTTTTTTCCTTTTGACAGTTATTTTTTGGGGTTCCTTCAGTGGCCTGGTTTGCTATTCCATGGTCAACAGATCAGTCATTAATGTGATGTCAGACCACAACTTAAACATTGCTGTAGAGAAAAAACAAGTGAAAGAAAGTAGTACAGTATATCATACTAAGCCATTCATTTTTTCAGAGAAAGCCTTTAACTATAGTCTGCCAATGCATTAATGTATTTTTTCCATTCCATTACAGCTATATAGGACAATGTTACAAGTGCACGAACCCTTCAATAAATAAACTCTTTTGTGATTATGGTAGTGTAAGTATTGTGTTTTTAAAAAGTACCAAGGGAAGATAAATGTAAAAGGAAGATATTTGTTAATATGGCTTTACGAACCTTTGCCAGTGCACTGACAATGTAGATTCAATGGACACATTCACCTTGAAAAGATCTTCAAATCAGTTCTTACATGTTTTATGTGCTCAAAACAGGAATGCAGGAAGTATTTTTTATAGTGTGGAATGTCTGCACATAGCATTAAGGAGGCAGCTTGGATTAAATAAATGAATAGGGCAGCAAAAGTGAAGAAATGAATTTGTTGTAATAGGAAACCACTATTCAAAATAAATTTATCTGTCCAATAAAATTATACCAAATACATATTTTGAATTTATATTTCTATGTCTGTGTCAAAATACTATAACTCAGGCAATTTTGATAGGGTTGCTTTTACTGATTTTATAAAAAAAATGAAAAAACAAAATAAGTAGGCCAAATTCTACCTGACAATCTATGAATCAACAATAAATAATTAATTAATAGTGGAATTATCTTTAAACTGTTTGCTGTATAATGCCATAAAAATATAGATACATAATCTTGCTTATGTACAAAGAATGTCCACAAAGCATTGGCCAAATTCTACCCTGGGATGGTTCCACTAAATTCTAAGGAAGCACATGAACACAGTATTTGGATTAGTGTGCATGAGAAGTAGCATTTGGAAAAAACCCCTACTGTTAGGATGATTATTTGTATGGAAACTGCATTTGAGATTAAGGAAAAGTCCCTTCATTTCCTCTACTATTAATATTAGCATGTGACCACAAACACACACACAAAAAAGAAAGGCTATATTTAGTGTAATAAGTAAATGCTGCTACTGTTAACTGCACTAACTTTATCGGAAGAATTACCCTTTAAAAAAAAAAAAGTCATTCACAAATGAAATGTCCATTACAGCTCAGTAATATAGTTATAATTAATCACTGTTAAGATACCAGTAGCAAATACACCTAGGAAAAAAAAAGTTTCACAGAGAATTACCTTTCTTTTGATATGTCTTCAACTAATGTAGAGGGAAGACGGGGGAAAGTGACAGACAGTTAAGTGTTACATAGCTATCACTTGTGCCCAGCAAAAAAAGAAAGACAAAACGCTCTCACGTATGTATGGGCATAAGGAGAAAGTTTACACTTGTTCACTCTAATAGTTGTGTTACCACATATAGATAACAGAATATAAGAAAAAGTTGTTTGCAAAACATTGTTTTCAGCCTTTTAGCAAATGTCCTCTGCTCTGTACAGGAAGAGACTGCCTTTAAGAACATCTCGTAAGGAGGTTATAAACAGTAATAAAACCCAAAAAGGAAATAATAATATGAAAATAATTTACAATTATGGTTAGAACACATTTTTAATCAATTGCCATTGTCCAAAATGATAACTGCATGATGGAAAAATGAAAATGCTCGCAAATTGTAGTTCTTACTAGTAGGAAGAGGGGTCTGCAGTTGGTCAAGATGATCTTCAATGTCTGGAAAAACGCCAGGTATCCAGTTGACATGGGCACCATCTGTGGTGTTTGCTTGTTCACTTTCACTTCCAGGTGGAGTGCCAGGTGCCAGTGGCTCCTTAGTTGCTTTCTCTTGGTTAACATCATCCACAGACTCTGTGACTGTCATGACGATGGCATAATCAGCTTTTAAAGTGAGTGCTCACAAAACCACCACCCACGTTACTTCCCTTTTTCTTGTACCTCAGCAAGCCAGAAAGCATGTCCATCTCCCTCATTCAAAACACGAAAGGAGAGAAGACATGAAGGCTTCCTGTCACTGTCACTGGCTTCTGAGAGACCCTTAAGCACCACATCCATGCTCACCATGTTGGAAAGCGATATTGGCTACGTATACAGATACCAGTGAGAGATGGACAGGGAAGACCTTTAGAAGAAGAGACCACAGCAGCAACAACCTGACCCTGTAATTCAGGAAAGAGCGGCCATACTGCAGCCAGATGTGTGTCTCTCTTGCCTGGCAATGCACCCATGAGGAGGAGTAAGGAATTGAAGGCAGAATTTATGGGATGTGATTCTTCTATGATTGCCCTGCCCTCACCACCAGAACAGCACACCCTGGTGATGGTGCTGCTACTGAGTCACAGGAGCAAGCCATCTGATTAACCCACCAGAGTACCTCCACCACACCAATCATGGTTCCAAAGCATATCAAGCCTGATCCTATTGATGCACAAGAAAGGAAGATGTGGTTGGGGATTCAGAATCAGCAAAGTGTGTGTGTCTTGCAGACCAGTCAGAAGGCCACCCTGAAGCATGCTTCAGCAGAGGACAGAAACCACCAAGTCGGTACCAGCAAGTAGTCTCCTACGCCTTGTCAGAAGGTAATTCTATCAACAGCATAGATCCCACCACAGGTTTTGGCACTGCAATTCCACACCAGGAATGTAGAGCCCCAGGACAAGAAAGATAGGGAAAGGAGCCCATTTCAGAAGAAATGTCTCATTTTTCACTAGGCACAAGAAATGAGTATGATCCATTATTCTTACTAGTACCCATCAGAGGAGAGCCATCACCAGCCTTGTTCATACTAGCTGTGGTCCTGTGGAGGACCTCATCCCCAAAGGCATCTGTGGGATGAGTGATGCCTTCAGTGCCCTGTCCTGGTTCGTTATCTAAACGTAGAGGTGGCTGAGTTGGGTCTTTATAGTGGGCACCATCAGGAGAGGCAACAGCTGTTACCACAATGATTTAATTAGCTGTGAATTCCATGTGTATGCTGCTGTGCCTCTCCCATTCCCATCAAATTTAAGACTTCTGTTCACTTTAAACAACTGCTACCCTTTTCTTACCACAAAAGGGGAAGAGAAGGGAGACCTACTGTCCTGTACATCATCACTGCTCTCTCAATGCATTGATCACACATTTTCATCCACTTTTTTACTTAATTCAAAAGATTCCCAAGGACAGTGGACAGAGGGAAAGGACACAGAGGCCGTAGTCAGGAGAATTCCCTGACTTGCATCCCAGGCCGACCACAGATCCTCAGCTTCAGGGACACTGTCAAGTGCTGCTACAGTGTGTGTTACACTACTGATTTCAGTACTTACAGTAAAAACCCATTGGCTCTCCTTTGCTGCTTAAGACTCTGTGAATGTTGACAAGTTACAGAAAATTATAATTCTTTGTTCTGTTCAAGGTAGTCATAAGACCAGGTTTCCTCTCAATCAGCTTTAAGTTTTGGCATTACTGAAGGATTTTATCTATTAGAATGACTTCGTGGTGTGGTGTTTACTGAGCCCGGCACCCACACTGTTCTTCTCTTCCTTATATGCAGACTAGACTTTTGGTGGTGGTGGTGGTTTTTGTTTGGTTCGTTTTCCTAATTGGATCATGAAGAAGAAAACAAACAGCTTTCTAGCTTCGTAACATAAGATGTCCTGCTTTTTCAGAATAGCTGACTCATTTTGTATAATGGCAGAAGCAATGAGACAGAAGAGATACCATCAAAGGAATACATAGCAACCATAAAAGAAATGTAACTCGTTGTCACAAAATCAAAAATAGGTCCTGAGAATTGTCTGTTTAAGAAAGGATTAAAGGTTACCTTCCCTCTTATTTCAGGAATAAGTCATATGCTTTTCATATTATGATTTTAGAACATTATCTTGCTGGTAGAAATGGTATGCATTATACAAGACTACATCATGGTTGCTGTGTGATGCCAGTTTTGTAAATTCCTTTCACCATTCTATGAACTAAAGGGACAAACGCTTTGATAAAACCTATGAAAAAAGCACTCTTTCCCCAGATAAACATTCACAAATTAAAAACATGAACCTGTTGATGTACAAATATACATGAGTTCAACTTTATGGTATAGACCGTTTGGTAAATTTTATAAGTTATGTAATGAACTGGATGCAACGCTATAGTCGTGCTTCACTAAGGAACAGAAAGCACTAAAAGTGGTGTTGGTAAGTAACAAATATTTTATACAGAGCAAAATTTGAAAACTTCTACTACCACCCAGACAGAGCACAGAGAAAAATAATCACTGTATAATTTACGTCATTGTCTTAAAGAGATCAGTAAGTTACTCTTCTCTACAAGTTCATACAATATCTTTCCAAGACAGGCCATCTGAGAGACAGAAGTGATGAAATATACATAATTGACATTATTACTAGTACCTGTATTGAAAGACTCTTTTTCATGATTATTCTCTCTGGAGGGAATAGTAATTCTATCTATTATAGCAGGTTGTGTGGCATAATAATCTTCCCTGTCCCAACCTGGATACACCAATGGGTCTTGTGCTGAGTCATACTTTTTGTCCCCATGGTTGGAGGCCATAGCTATTATGGTGATGGTGAAGCAATTATTAACTCGGTATATAAAGTTCTGTTTCTCATGTTCTTCTCCTCTTCAATTCTTGTCTCTATGACAGGCCTTACATGTCTACTACATTTAATGGCAAAGTAAAGCAGATTTACTTCTAATTCTGCTTTTTGTTTAGAAAAGCTGCCTACTGTCACCAATAGGACTGATTCCTTCCTGAAACTGAGCATACACTTTTCAGAATCAAGATAGCTCATTGTTTTTCAAAAGTATTTCCCCAAATCATGCTGTTGACTTTGTATTGGTTGAATATCAAACCAATATCCACTCATGCAGAATTAAGAACAGCAAAGGCAGAAATAACTGCAAGAATATGGCCCATCAGTAAGATTTTAATCACAGAATTTGAGTGTATTGACTATATCAGGCTTTTCCCATCAGAATTTCACTGTTTCAATAGTTGCAGCATCTCTAGGAGAATAGACAAGGAAGTCTGGCAGAAGGCAGTTGCTTAGTACAGCACATTAGTCATTAACTAGTAAAGTTAGTACACTCAGAGGAACAGAAGCTAATATATGTCAATTTTCAGTTGCTAGCTTTATAGTATAATATGATCTTTTATGTTTCAATTGCTTTGACTGGTGGAATAGACAACCTTCTCTTTTATTGTACACTATGATTTGTTTTCTTCCCTTCCTCACCAGTATCATCTTGCCTTAGTTCAAAAGTGGGATGAGTAGATATTTTAGATAAAAAGTAAAAAGGTCCAATAATGACTTGCAACAGAGGAGTAAACACAGCTCCCAAATATGTGAAAAATACAATGAACATTTTTATTTTTCCATTTTAATGTTCACTGTTTCCTACAGATAGAACCCTGGTAGATAGCCAGTTAAAACCTTGTGACTGCATGACACAGAATACAAAACACTGTGCTTGGACAGACTGTGTGAGACAGTTCACAGAATCACAGAATCACAGAATGTTAGGGATTGGAAGAGACCTTGAAAGATCATCTAGTCCAATCCCCCTGGCGGAGCAGGAACACCTAGATGAGGTTACACAGGAAGGCGTCCAGGCGGGTTACGGTTACGTCATTAACCACTATAGGTATTGACACACAATCCAAACAGGACAGAAGACAAACATCCAGGAACAGTTCTGAAGAATGGAGTAATTAAAAATATATAACATCTGAATCGCTCAGGTTTATTTACAGAATTTCTGTTATGGCCCAAGAATGTAAAATCATTTCTAAAAAAATCCTAAAACTAAACCTTTAGTAAACCCTGATAATTTAATAAAATGCGACTTGTAATATTACCCATATGAGAATATTCCTTTTCAATATCATTTTCAGCTGCAACCGTAAAGCCATGTTGTTCAGTACTCCCAGTGTTACTACCAAGATTTTGTTCTTGACTGGTCCATCCAGAATGAACACTGTGTAATATTGGATGTTGAGTTGGTCCTCGATGTTTTTCATTTTCACTTGTAACTAGTGCTGATAAGATGATTGAATCAATAATTATCAAATACCCAACACCAGTCATATTATTCTCTTCTTCAAGGTCTACACAACAAGGGTGCTTGACTTTTGTGGTTTTGCTTTTCGTTTTCATTGTTGCATTTGTTGTGAAATGAAAGATGAAAGAAAACAAAAGTCCTCTGGAAACCCTTTCACACAAAAGCATCACCAGCATTGGAAGAAGATTTAAGCATGCTTTAAAGTATCCCAATGAACAATGGCAGAGAAAAGCTGTAGGACAAACAGTGGAAGAACACATAGAAACAACAGTTTGCAGCTCTGGTTCATATTTATTAATACTAACTTAACTGTTGAGTCTGTATATTCAGGGTTTTTAAAAGTGAAAAAGATGATGAACTTTCTGGTTTGAGTTATTATCTCAATTACACAAGTATAAGGCTGGCTCCAAGGAAATAGTCATTTCTTCTGGGACTGGATGGATGAAATAAATAGGTTCACATTAATATATTTGAAGTTGAAAAGTATACTAGTTTTGAACTCAATAATAATTAAAGTTCTCACTGATAAAATAAATTTTTTGCTCACTCTTTATTTTGCTGCTGTTCACATAGAAGAAAATGCAGTCAGAAATCACCTGAAGTACCACCACCATAAGAGATTTTCTAATTAACATTAAAAGGCTTAGAAAAGATAGATGAAGAAAAAAAAAGTAACTATAACACTAAGATGAGCATTAGAACTCAGTTTGAAATGTATTTGCCTTAGGTATCAGACATATCCATGAGTGATATATTAAAGGTAAAGCAAAGGTCCTTAATCAGAGCATGCAAAGAATGAGCCGGACCTGTTACATATACCATAAGTCACCAGCTAGAGAAATCTACACTACTTCCCAAAAAGAGCAAAACTGGCAGAATATTTATCTTCACATTCAGGCAATGAAATTTCATAAAGTGGGCACTTAGGCAAATGTAATTCATTATTTTTGTAATTAAAACCAATAAATAAATTTTCTTTTTTTTAAAAAAAAGTTAAAATTAACTAATGTAGGAACACAACTGACCTAACAATACTTCAGAACTGAAAAAAAAAAAAAAAAACACAAAAAAATCACAAAAGTTATTTCTGGGTGATTACAGCACCTGTTCTAATGCCAATTGTATAAACTTTCACTGTTCAAAACAATTTTGGACCTAGAAAGAAATGTATCTAGCTATTGGAGGCAGTTTGGATAAATCTAAAGAACTACTACAGGTTGTAAAAACAAGCATTTTCTGCAGAGAGATAAGAAGGCTTTCCACAAGACCAAATGACATGTATTTCTCTTCAGTACAATTTAATTTTATGTGATTACCAGGCTGGCCCCCAATCCAACTATAAATAACTGTGCCTCCAGCTATTCAGTTTTGTATCTGTCCTTAACAGGTTAAAGCTGTGCATCACAGCCAAAACATCCTAAAAATGAAGCTCATATCCAGCTATATTTAAAACAAACAAACAAAAACCCAAACAACAAACAAAACAACCTGGAAACTACTCAGCTACACAGCAAAATAGCTAGATAATGTAATCTGTAAACCTTTGCTCTAAGAAGTTTTTAGGGTTGAAGAACATGAGCACACTTTCAGTATCTCAGTTGGCTACTGGCACTAACACTGGTAGCAAAAAGTTCACAATCACCTGGAGAGAGTATATTATCCTTTGTAGCACATTTTCATATATTTGAATCACTAGTTCCCTTTTTTTGTCTTTTGTCTTCAGACTTCACAATAGAAATTTTAAATTGTAAAAAAGGTGCGGCTTTTTCTCACCAAGGTGGGTCCCCAAGTGTTACAATCTGCTCAGTTTTATTACACTACTGGCAGTGCAAGTTTTAAAATCCCAGAGACATAAGGAAAAGTGGCAAGTAATGAAGATGCAAAATATAGACTTGGAATGACAGATGAATGCTATAGATGCCACTTTTGAGGGCTCTAGTACAAATAATATAAAGGTATTATACTGAATTGAGGCTAATGGTATGGGAATTACAACCAGCTGGTCCATAACAGTGTTATGTGGATAGATGCAAAGTTTCCCAAGAAAAAATGTGGAAAACAGGCAATAGAAGAATAATGTACAGCGGAAGTAGTGCAAAACCATTACAGCAGTTACAGACAGGTAAACTCAAATTTGAAGAACAATGATGGACCTAAAAAACATGACAGATGTCTGAATATGTGTAAAGAATGCTTGCTAAATACTCAAGAGATACTCAGATTCATGTTAGAATATCCACCACTGCACTCAAAAGCTATGGTCAACAAAGAAAAACAACAGCACCTTAACAGCCACCAGGAAGCCAATATTAGTCAAGAAAGTTATGATACAATTGAACAGATAAAATAAAACTTCCACTAGAGTCTATGATCAGAGATGGTATTAATTTTCACCCATGGAGTGTGCAGACACCACTGTGACATAGAAGGTAGTTGGAATGCAATCTTCCATGTGGAATAACTCACCAATGCAGTTTCAAAAATAAACAAACGCTAGAAAAATCCAAAACTTCGGCAAAAGAATAAAAATTCCTGAAGCAAGATGACTTGCTCATTTTGTATATTCTTCTAAAAATGAAGACCAATGCTGAAAAAAAACAAGTACTCCACTATCTTCAGGAAAAAAAAGCTTATAAACAGCGATTTATAAACACTACTGAGTAAGCACACAGACAAAAGACACATTAAGATTTCACTTAAATTAAATTACAAAAAAGAATCAGATTATTGTTGCACAAATAAGAGAGTTAGAATATAGTCATTAATGGCAACATCTATACAGAAAACCACAAATAAACAAAGAGGTCCGGGGCCATTCCATGGTCATAAGGCCAAGTAGCAGACTGTGTGTTTCAATGACACACAGCATTTGGCTTTGATCCTCATATGTGGTGGTTTTCTGATTTTGAGACAAAATTATTTCAGGTGTGGTTGGGGTGTTTTTTAGTTAAAAAAGAGCTATCCGATGATCAATGTGGGGTTAATTCATATCAGAAAAATAAGGCCATGTATTAAAATATCTGAGTTGTGGTATTGGAGCATGCCTAAACATCTGATATCACAAAACAAATAAGATGATACAAGAAGAGTGCGTGGGAAGAGTGTGGAAGGTAGATAGTATGAGATTGGTTTGCTGACACCTCCCAATGAAAAAGGCACTTGGGGTCTGGCCTCACCAAATTGTGCCTGAACATCTTCCACAGAGAGGAAATCTAGTGTTGTATGGACGTAGATTCTAAACAACATGAGCAGGAATTATTTTTAACACTGTTTTCCCAAAAAAGAAAAAAAATAGCAAAAAAAAAAAAAAAAGCTTTTTTTCTTGGAATATCATGACAAATGTACACATTCAAATAGGCAGGACACTAAGAAGTTAATTTTAAGCAGTGATGGAAGAGATATTCATTCCATCAACATGGACCTCATATGATCTTTCCAATTGTAAAAGGGACTTTTCTGAAGGAACAGTTGGTGGGAATAGCATCCAATTATCACAAAATATATATGTGGCAAAATAGGAGGAACACTGGAACAGGAAAAAGAAGAAGAAACCATCAAGTTCCTGACTAGTACTTAGATCATACTCTTCCTTAGCCACACTCTTGTCCCAGCCTGGAAATACTGTTGGGTAAATCATTTCCTCTTCAGAGTCTTCATCATCTGAACCATTGCCACTTGAGGTCACATCTTCTGTGATGATGTCAAGTCTGCCATGAAGCCCTTAACCCAAGAAGTCTACTGCTCACAGCAGTTATGCTTTCCTGTCTCCCCTACATGCAGCCTTACAATCACACAGGACAGCGTACAGCACCATGCTTTCCACGGTCCATATCTACTCCTGGTTCTTCCACCCACAAGGGACTCATTACGCTGCCATAGTCCTGCTGAAACTGCCCCAATGTGGCTCTCAGCTACATTTCAGTGTCCTGTGCGTGCCTGCAGCCGTAACCATACCCTGTCCTTTTCTGGCAGAAAAAGTATAGTGTACTGTCTTGAAAATATTTTCTGCCTTTCTAACACAAGTCTCTCTCATTGGAATAGTCTACTTCTAAATTGCCTCCAAACAGGAAAAAAGAAAAACCCACATACATCCGTTATAAAATGACTCACATACTCATCCCTTTTGGACAGGCAAAATACATCTGCAGTACATGAACAATGTGAAAAACTGTTCTATTGCTATCAAATGTACAGCCAGTGAGAGTTAGGGGGCATGTAACAGAGAGCATCTGCCATGGTTTATTGTCACCCTTCGGTAAACGGTGACATTATTATTTCTTGACAAGCACTTTTCCTCCAGCAAAGTCAAGTCCACTAGCACTGGTACCCTGAGCATGCTTATGCCACTGAGATGGATGCGAGTGCAAGGCAAATGTATGAACCCATGGTATCATTACATTCCTCCAAGAGCAAAAATAACCAATGCTTTTAGTGTAAGTGAAGTTTGAAACATTCTACTGAAGTATGAGATTGTGTTACCACCTCTGAAAGTCCAGTGAAGTAAATGAATTTTACATAGCACTTTTAGGGGTGACAAATCAAAATTTGTACTGCATGTGAAATACACCCCAATATTTTGGCAAAAAGCATTCAAAGCTAGTAGAAGCATGTACGCCTTTCCCTCTGCTAAGAAAGTTGTTAATCAATAAACTGAGAAGCAGAGTTTGCAATAAGAGCTGTGCTTCAAGTCATACAGATATTCACCAAAAGAAAGCAAAATCTACTTCAAATGTTTACTCTGGAAATATATTTATTTTCATTATTCCTCACAAGCAATATTTTTATCATCATTTAGACCATCTTACTTCTATATCTTGAAGATGAAAAAAGATACGTGCTCTTTTTCATTCAGAAAAAAACCTTTACATAATTAATTTAGAAAAATATATTGAAGGCTAGCATCAAAGACACTAGTTTTGATTTATTTCTGTGCAATATATGACAGTATTGGAAAATGCGAGACCTAGGGATCAAAGTTCTAGTGATCAAATGGGATAAGCTGATGTTCTTCAGTTCATGGACTTAAAATCAGAACTGCATTTTTTGAAGATGTAGCTATTTTGGTAGCAAAACCTAACAGATTTTGCCTTTCTGAAAAGCTGTACTTGACTGCATAAATCTTGTCTCTTCTCACAGTCACTAACAGTTCCCTAAACTTAGTACTACTACTCTGACACTGGTGTCAGAACATAGGAAACCTGGACATTCAAAATCTGATCTGAGTGACAGACCAACAAAACCCAGGTGGTCTCAGATTTGGAGCTTTGGGATGGAACTGTAAACAAAATGATAATGTAAAAAAATTTGTTAATAAGAAAATAACTGAATAATTGTCACCTGACTTGCTGTAACCATGGCAAAATTCTCACTTCAACTTTCTTTCCACAACAAGCCTTAGAAGCTCATTTTCTTAACTGATTAATATGTATTCATGACTTCCTTCCACATAAAAAATACCAATGCAGATACTTTCCTGTCAGATCAGCAGAAGTAGGGATATAAGATTTTTAATTGCTAAGATTTTTTTTCAGGGAATGCTCTAAACCAGATAAAAGGAAAATCCACCAGAGCATAAAAATACCTATTATATAACCAGTCACAGTTAATGTTTGAGCAAATATGTCTGATAACTTAGGGAAGAATCTCATCAATCAGCAACAGAATTTTATGGCATCTGATCCATGGTACATCTACAGATGAATCATAACTTGTTGATAACAATGAGAAAACCTTGTTTCAGCCAGGAGAGAAAGTCAATGGCAAAGTGCTGGCAGTATATCGATTTGGAAAATGAAAGGGAATGATCTGAAGAACAAGGAGCTGTGGCAAATGCTTACTTTAGACTCATAGCAAAGAAGTGTTCTGATCAAGCTGAACACCTTTTCACCAAACTTTAAGTTTACAAATAGTGTGTAGTATAAATGGAGAGACACCAATTTTGTTTTTCACTTTCACACACTATAGAATTAGGCAGATGTACTTTTAGCCATCTATCTGAAGATATATGTTAAATAGTTTTCTTTACTTATTTCTTAGTTTTCTGCTATCCCGTTTGTGGGATTTTTCTCTGGGAAATTAAATTGTGGCTGGAATATTCCAATGAGACTGTACTGTTGCACAGTGTAAACAGCAGACATTGGGGCATGGCTTTATATTCTTTTTTGTTTGTTCTCCACGTAACTTTCTCCCACTACTGAATATTTCATTACTTCTCATGGAGATGCATAGCTTATACTTAACTTCTGAAAGGAGTGCTAAATTACTCATTCATTTGTAATGCATTAAAATTAAATGAAACGGGTATGTTTGGCGTTAAAGTGAAGCTGCTGAAGAGTAGCTAAAGCTATTAGAAAAGCCCAGATGCAGTACGTTCATAATATTTTTTTCCAGAGAATCAATCTCTCAACTCTAAACCTATAAGCAATCATGCCAATGCTGTCACTTCTGTGATACACATATATCAGTATTGACATCACAGAATTACAGAATCACAGAATGTTAGGGATTGGAAGGGACCTCAAAAGATCATCTAGTCCAATCCCCCTGCCAGAGCAGGAACACCTAGATGAGATTACACAGGAAGGCAGCCAGGCGGGTTTTGAATGTCTCCAGAGGAGACTCCACAACCTCCCTGGGCAGCCTGTTCCAGTGTTCCGTCACCCTCACTGAGAAGTTTCTTCTCAAATTTAAATGGAACCTCCTGTGTTCAAGTTTGTACCCATTTCCCCTTGTCCTATCATTGGTTGTCACCGAGAAGAGCCTGGCTCCATCCTCGTGACACTCACTCTTTATATATTTATAAACATTAACGAGGTCGCCCTTCAGTCTCCTCTTCTCCAAGATAAAGAGACCCGGCTCCTCTAGCCTTTCCTCATAAGGGAGATGCTCCACTCCCTTCATCATCTTTGTGGCCCTGCGCTGGACTCTCTCCAGCAGTTCCCTGTCCTTCTTGAACTGAGGGGCCCAGAACTGGATACAATATTCCAGATGCAGTCTCACCAGGGCAGAGCAGAGAGGGAGGAGAACCTCTCTCAACCTACTAACCACACTCCTCCTAACACACCCCAGGATGCCATTGGCCTTCTTGGCCACAAGGGCACGGTGCTGGCTCATGGTCATCCTGCTGTCCACCAGGACTCCCAGGTCCCTTTCCCCTACACTGCTCTCTTAACAGGTCATTCCCCAACTGGAATCTGGTGTTGCTCCTGCTCAGATGTAAGACTCTATGCTTGCTCTTGTTATATTTCATTAAATTTTTCCCTGCCCAACTCTCCAGCCTGTCCAGGTCTTGCTGGATGGCAGCACAACCTTCTCATGTGTCAGCCACTCCTCCCAGTTTTGTGTCATCAGTAAACTTGCTGCCCGTGCCCTCTATTCCCTCATCCAAGTCATTGATGAATATATTGATTAGTACTGGTCCCATTACTGATCCTTGAGGGACTCCACTAGATACAGGCTTCCAACTAGACTCTGCCCCATTGACCACGACTCTCTGGCTTCTTTCCTTCAGCCAGTTCACAGTCCACCTCACTACCCGATCATCCAGACCAGACTTCCTCAGTTTAGCAGCAAGGAAGCTGTGGGAGACTGTGTCAAATGCTTTACTGAAATCAAGATAGACCACATCCACTGCTTTGCCATCATCTAGCCACCTTGGTTATGTCCTCATAAAAGTCTATGAGGTTGGTCAAGCATGACTTCCCCTTGGTGAAGCCATGTTGACTGCCCTTAACGACCCTCTTATCCTTGATATGCCTTGAGATGGCACCAAGGATAAGGTGTTCCATCACCTTCCCAGGGATGGAGATGAGGCTCATTGGTCTATAGTTACCTGGGTTCTCCTTCTTGCCCTTTTTGAAGACTGGAGTGTCATTTGTTTTCCTCCAGTCCTCGGGCACCTCTCTGGTTTCCCACGACTTAGCAATGATGATGGAGAGTGGCCTAGCAATGACTTCAGCCAGCTCCCTCAGTACCCACAGGTGCATCCCATCTGGACCCATGGATTTATGGATGTCCAGATTGCTTAATTGCTCCCTAACCCAGTCCTCATCAACTAAGGCAAACTCCTCCATTGTCCTGCCTTCCTCTGGGGCCTCAGGGGTACGGGGCTCCTCAGGACAGCCTCCAGCAGAGTAGGCAAAGAAGGCATTCAGTAACTCTGCCTTCTCTGTATCTTCTGTCACCAGGGCACCCACCCCATTCATCAGTGGGCCTACATTGCCTCTAGTGTTAGTTTTATCTGCCATGGATTTGAAGAAGCTCTTTCTGTTGTCCTTGACCCCTCTTGCAAGGTTTAATTCTAAGGAGGCCTTAGCTTTCCTAGTTGCCTCCCTACATCCTTTAACAACAGCCTTATATTCTTCCCAAGTGGCCAGCCCCTCCTTCCATAATCTGCAAACTCTCCTCTTCCACTTGAGTTTGCCCAGCAGTTCCCTGTTTAACCAAGCAGGTCTCCTGGCTCCCTTCCTTGACTTCCTACACATCAAGATGCACTGATCTTGAGCTTGGTAGAAGCAGTCCCTGAATGCTAACCAACTATCTTGGGCCTCTTTACCTTCAAGCACTCTTGCCCACAGGATTTCCCCTAGCAGTTGCTTGAAAAGGCCAAAGTTGGCCCTATTGAAGTGCAGGGTTGGGATTCTGCTTGGTATTCTGTTCCTGCCACATGAGATCCTGAACTCCACCATCTCATGGTCGCTGCAGCCAAGGCAGCCCTCAACCTTTACCACTTTAACCAGACCCTCCGTGTTAGTGAGGATGAGATCCAACAGCACTCCTCTTCTAGTTAGCTGATCCACCATTTGCATCAGGAAATTATGATCGATGCACTGGAGGAACCTCCTCGATTGTGGCTGGCTGGCTGAGTAGTCCTACCAGCAAAGATCAGGGTAGTTAAAATCCCCCACGACAACCAGGGCCTATAATTGTGAGGCTGCTCTCAGCTGCCTGTAGAAGGCCTCATCAGCTTCCTCACCCTGATCTGGTGGCCTGTAATAGACACCAACAACAGTATCTCCCCTGCCAGCCTGCCCCTTAATTCTCACTCAGAGACTCTCAACTTGCTCCTCATCCACCCCTGGACAGTACTCAATACATTGTAGTTGCTCTCTCACATAAAGAGCAACTCTACCACCTTGCCTAGCTGGCCTGTCTTTCCTGAAAAGGACATAGCCATCCATGACCACATTCCAGTCATGTGAGCTGTCCCACCATGTCTCCGTAACTGCCACGAGAACTTAATCACTTGACCGAACACAAGTTTCTAACTTGTCCTGCTTATTCCCCATGCTGTGTGCATTGGTGTACAGGCATTTCAGGGAGCGAGCTGAGCAAAAATCTCTGTAAAATAGTCATGCCCATGAGAGAGAACTGTTTGCAACAGGAAGGGACATACATACTGATGATCAATTCATTTGACAATCAAGTAGTAAAAAGAAAACCAAAATATTTCCTGCCTAGAAACAGTGCATTGGTTTTTTGCAATGGGTACCAAAACATTTGTAGAAGAAAGCAGTAACTTTCATTTCGATCAGTTCAGTCTTTACTACAACACGCCTCTGCAGATCTCCTCTGTATTTTTGATTTTTTGGGGCAGAGATAATCATTCTGAACTTGAGAACTTGAGTGAACATATGTACAGTTCCACTTTAAAATATGTAAGATGACTTAAAAGTTTATTTGTTGTAGCCACTGTGTACTACATGTTTGATAAAAACATCCAGGCAGTTTTTCCCACTGGTATTTAAGGACAAAGCAGAGAAAACAGCTACTGTTCTTTTGAGCCCTTAAAGTCACCAGAGGCCACAATTTTTTCTCATGCATATTGCCAACAACAAGGACAAAACCAGTTTTTGCAGTGCACAAATGGCTTGGCAATTGGAAATGTCACTTGAGGCACTGCTTTGGTGAATGACATCATGGTTCTGATGTGGATTACCAGCGCTCATAACCATAAATATATTAGAATCACAGATATTTTCATCACAAATTGACAAAAATATCCTTTTCTACATCAGAAATAAATTGACTTCAAGTGAAAATTGGTTGCACTGATTTGTAGTGTCTCTTAGAGTAAACAGGTGTGATTAAAAAGTAGAGGGAAACACAAACCAACAATCTTTCTGAACTCATGTGTAAACATCGAAGTAAACAGACAGTAAATGTTTTTGCTCCCCTTGTCCCAGAGCGTGAAGTTTATTTCTGACTTAAACAGTCTGTAAAGTACTGTCTTTCAATGGCTTTCCAAGAGCGGAGATGATGTATACTTCACTTACCAGAATGACCTGCTGGAAGAAGAAAGTAGTTTTAATGCAATCTATGTTTGATGTGGTTATTTTAATACATAGATCTTACTAGTACTTGCAGGATACTGTCCACTGTCTTTTTCAGGGGAATCATCAGCTGCCGTCACCAAAGAGATGTCAAGTGATACAGAGGAAACTTCATCATCTGTATGGTGATGGATGAATCATTACTATTTCATTAGGTGAGTTGCAACTCAATACTGACAACTACTTCAATTATTCTATACTGCAAGCTTCATTCCTTCATGTATTGTTCCAAGAAAGAAAAAAGACACAGGCTAGGTTGTTCATATAATTCAACCCCAAATAGCCTTACTTTACTAACACAGTAAGGATATCACCAAAACAGATTATTTCAAGAGGAGTACGTATTACAGTGATAATGAACATTCTGGCAATGATCTGTTCATGTGATTCAAGCTCTAATTGTACCTCTATACCATCTGAACAGGGATTCTAGAGTAATGATGGTTATTTGTAAGTAATGGTTATTTGTATTCCCCTCTTTACCAAGATATATTCTGAGATTTAGCCCAAAAGTCTGAACTCTGCATGTAAGCAGAGTTGATAAGGGTTGTCATGACAAGTAGTTGAAATACATGGTATACACCTTGGGGAATGGCTCTGATCATAGTTCCTTAGAAAGAGAATGTGAAGATTTACCTTTTGTGATGCTAACTACATGGACAAACAAGCACAAGAGTGAAAAATCATTTTATAATCCTAATGCTTCTGCTCATTATTTTTTTAAATTTCAATATTTATTGAGGATAATAATGTAAACTAATGGCATCCTTCACTGGTAAGTTATTGGTGATTTGATAAAAAGTAAACTTGACTGTACCTAGAGGAAGAAATATATTTGTATCCCTTTGGTTAAATGGGAGCGAGTATTTCAGACCTCTGATAATTTCAGCCACACAACGTAAAAGATGAAATAAAATATGTGCCACTTTTGCAAGAAAGCAATATACAGGTCAGGCACTCTATTTCACTAATTTGCAGAATGTCCTAGAAGAGACTATGGCATTTACATTTCGTACAGCTTCATGAAAATAGAATTTGGCTTTACAGCTTAAACAAAAAAGAAAAGTTACATTTTAAGTTGACATTTTTCTCTCTCTCTGCATTCTGTAATGTGCTGTAGCAAGAACATGTCCTAAAAAACTACTCGTATTTGTACAAAGAGAAAACACTTCTACTGTAAACTCCTCCTTGTTCTTATGTCAATGTCTAATGTCAATTCATCCTTTCAAAGAACAGCCAAGAATGTTATTGTACCCTCTATGCACTCATAGCCCCAGTCTAACTAACCTCTATGTGTTAAATGCTAGATATGTCTTTGAGCTTTTAATGAAATCAACATTTTAATATGAACAAGATCAAATTCTTAGAACCATCTTCTCAACATCCTAGGAAGGTTTATGTGGGAAACTATGCTGATGCATGGCTGCTTTGTGTTCCCATGCAATCAAAAAAAATCTTCAGAAATTCAGAATTGCTTCTGTTTTCTTTTAGAGACACACATTCCCCTTTTACTTCTCCAAGATACAAATTAGAGATTGTACTTCTTATTCTCTCATGATATCCTTTAGCTAGCTATGTAATCCTTCACTCAGTTATTTTAAAGGGGGAACCTACTGTACTTACCAGAATCTTTTCGAGGAATTTCTTTTTCGTCCCCTCCAGAAGAATGACCTGGCAGCTCTGAGACTGGAGTAGCACTTGCATAATATGAGGGGCTGGATCTCCTGATAGAGGTATCCATGGGAGTTGTGTCATGTATTGACCCACTACCTACGTTTTCATCATCCGCTCCTGAGGTTGAGGACTCTCCGGTATGACGTGTACCATCTGCATCATAACGTGAGCCATCTGCATTGTCAATGACTATTGGAAAGAAGAAATTAAACCACTGATAATAACAAGGAGCTACATAGGTGTATTTCAGTAATGTTAAACAGTTTAAGTCCTATAACAAAAAAATAAAGAGAAACAGTTGTGGATAAATATCAGTTCATCCATTTTTGCCATCTTATCTAATCTGTCTAGATCATACACCACTAAACTATGTCTAATGTATATATGCTAGTGTATAAATTTGTCAAACTCTGCACCAAATATTTTGAAATTTTGTTCAGGCAGTTTAACTTTGAGCATAAAATCTTGGCCTCTGTAAAGTCAATCAAAATTTTAGTATTAGGACAAATAATTTATTATGAGAGTTTTCTTCCATTTCCAGCTGCTTTTCTAACCAGCACCTCAAATAAGATGTAGAAAGGGTGCTGTCTTATGTGAAGTCCTATATGTAAAAGAAACATTAGCAGCTCTGAGGTGTTAAAAAATGTCAATTACTTATATAAAAAAATATTTAGTAGCACCTCGAGACAAACTGAGCTCCATAGGATTTAGGCGAAGACAAGTGACTAATTGCTTTAATTACTGTTGAATATCTCTTGACTTCTTTTTCTTATGTTTGGCTTGATTTTTAATATTAGCAATTGTTTATATAAAAAAAGATAACCAAATCGTAAAAAAATGAAACAAGTGGTAAATGTTTCTCATCAATACAGTACCTATTTCACCCTGATGATTGAGGAAAGAAATATCTAGTCTTTCAATTGGCTCACATGCTTTGTCCCTTGTTTCTGTAAAAGAAGGAAAATAGGAAATAATAATTTGAGAAAATTGATTAAAAATTCGCATGTATACCCATATTAATTGTACATAACCACAAAACATCAGTTTCAGATGTGGGAAATAGAAAACAAATTTCCAAATCAAATGTTATTCACTATTCTACCTAAGTTCCCTTTTTGCTCCATGCCAGGTGGGACACTTCAAGATTGTTCTGTCAGCTAATGACAAGATTCTCCATTTCCGTAATCGTTCCAGAAAAGGGTTGTAATCGATGTCAGTTAAAATAGCCTTACGACCCAGTTTCAATGCAGGCAGCCCCACTGTTGTGGCAGCAGTGGCAACGCTAATCCTTTCTAGCCAGACGGACCCCATCCACTCCATGGAAGGCTCAGCATAGGCAGAGTATGGCCTGGTCTAGTGAGTGCTGCTTGCTCCAGTGGGCTGCAGGGGTATGCTCAGATCCAGGGTGTGAGTCACCTGCTCATAGTGCCAGAAGGAAATAAGACTCAGAAGGAGTTACAAAGCTCTGGTGGGGTTGGACATCACTGTAGCACGAGAAGAGTCTGTGGGTGACAGAGGATGGCAGCTCACTTGATACTATGACAACACAAAGATGATTTTTAGTTACATGACTACCAAGAACAAAATCAAAAACTGTCACTGTCATTCATATGAATGAGTTTTGCATACAGCTTTCTGTAAGATCTGTCTGTTTCCACTGTGAATACAATAATTTACTGAAATTCAAAACACTTGAAGTTAGTCCAGACTTCATCTTCAAATTCTGTGTTCAGCATCTTTCACAAGATTATCTACATTTTCCTAATAATTTAGTAAAATATTTCCAACTATTAAAAACTTCAAAACTTTAGAAGAAAGCAGTCTGTTTCTGACCAGCATTGCCATTTAACTGCCTAATGTCTGAATGGAGACTTGCCCAAAAGCAAATACAGGATGAACCTGCAAACAGGAGTGCAGCAGGCATACCCTTGAGCCTTGGAGCTGCTGTAAGTGTCAGCCACTCCCAGCATCCCTTAACACAAATAACTATTGTTCGCTATATAAGCTCATGTGTGCATTAACGGAAGAACTGAGCATCATCACCTACAACAGTTATGTCTTTTAGATTCACTGCTGGGGTGGTTCACTTATAAATTAACAGTTCTAAAGCTACTAAATTAGTTCCAAGGGCAGAAAACTGTTTATTTCAAAACACACTATTGACAAAATGGGTCAAATTCATTGCTGGCATTAGAGGTACGCTTCCAGAGGCTGATGATGTATTTCTTCTCAGCTGAAAACCAGATGCTATATAATATAGAAGCTCTCATTCCAGCACCTGAAACAGATTACATACGCTATTGTTAGTTAAGCTAGATCTAAAATATATCATAAAAGCACATACATACCTGTAGCATTGTAACAGTATGCATCATACCGACCAGTTGTGTTTGCTGAAAGTTTATAAATGCCAGTATGATTTGCTGCACAAAGATGATAGGGATTGATTCGTGGAATAACAATATTCCCCACTACAAAACCATACCTGTGAAGAACAGAGGAAAATACACCATATTACATATTATAGCAGATGGCATAAATGTTCTAGGTATCTCAAACATGAAGAAGCTATAAAGAAGTCATTCTTTTCATCTTACATGATTTTTAAAATAATACACTTTTTGTATATGAAGGGTGTTCCTTTCTCACATGTAGCTACACGTGCGAGTCCCCAGACACCCAACACCATTTTGCATGTAACTTCTAGAGCTAAACTCATTTTAATTAAGTAAACATCTTACTAGGTAGGATGACCAGTTCCAGAGCAAGGCTGTGAAAGCGGAGGGACTGGGATGCAAGTGCACCTTTCATTCAGTGTGAGGTTGTACTACCTGACACTAAAGACTGGCTTCTTTTATCCTCAGAGTGACATATTCATTGCTTTGAGCATAACGTTCTACTCAGTGACATTTCACACAGGAATGTTTGGGGTTCAGTTTCGTACCTGAGCAAATTTAGAGAATGATTGTAAGACACATCACTTTCTGCAAAAGCTGATGGCTTAGTAAAATATTCAGATACAACACTCATCTATCCAGAAATTCTTACTGTATCTTTCAGTCAAACAGTGTGACTACTTTGTACTGAGCTCACATATTTCAGTGAAGACTGTTGTCAACAGTGCTAAATAATGCATAATGCGTTATTACTATTCTGCAATCCTGTAACACCTGATTAATTCCAGTGTATTTAGCTGGGATCCGTGATAGAATGGTAATGAGAACTGGGGTTTGGTTTGGGTTTTGTTTTACTTCTTGAGAGGTACAATCAGGGAGGAGTAAATTTCATAGCTTTACAGTTTTATATCTATGAGCCCCATTCCAGTTACCTGTCTAACGGGCAGATACTTGCAATTCTGAAACTCTTTTGTAGGTGGAATTATAAACCGCTTTACTCACACTTCAAAATGGGACTACGATGTTGACACTTCATAATCAATTAATCATCTACTTGCGTTATGGTCTGTTGATTCATCTTGTTCGTCCACCATTACACGTGTATTTTGGTGATTGTATGCAGTATAATTTTCTCTCCTACTCAAGTTTGATAAGAGCCTAGCCTTACTGATGTTTAGAAAATATTTTCTATTTTGCAGAATACTGATAATTGCTAGCACTAGAAATCTCCACCCCTAGGAGTTTAGTTAGGATTTGATCCTTATTCTCTACATATTGTGTAGTGCTGGACAATTCAGAATGCTAAGGATGTTCATATGTTAATGTCAGAAAAAGAACATGCCTACTGTGTTATGCAGGACTTTTCTCTCACAGTAAAGAATTGTCTCTAGTCTTTATGTGGCACTATTTTAAAAGGACGTTCCCACTTCTCATGGAAAAATCTTCTAAGATTTTTCTGTCCATTGGTCCTGGCACTATTGCCCGCCTTTTTCACCAGCAGGTAGGGCATAATAGTTGTGAAAATGAACGTTCTGTATGCTGTCATCAATGGCAGTGCATGACATTTATATGTGTAAGAATGTTTTAAAGGCCCTGCAAGTGCATCTTTCCACGATTACAAACTACTTCGTACAGATACTATCAGTTTGAAAGGAGCTTTATTCAATTCTCTTGGGCTTGCAAACCAGTGGGAAAGAACATTCATGCATTAGATGTTAAAAAAGTAAAGCACCACTGACTAGACTGAAATTAATCACCTGACAGGAAATAGTTGCAATAAGTATTGATGCTAGTATTATCTGTCTATTATGAAAGTCTTAAAATTTTGGACAAATGTCCACTGAACTTTTCTACTCCATGTCAGAATATAAATTACATTTCTCCATATTTGCTGTTTATTTTAGATTGTAATAAAGACGAAAATATACTGAAATTTTTTTCAACTCTAATGGTTTACCAGTATGAATCTATGTTATCTGATTTAAAAAAAAAAAAACACACAACACACCAAAAACACAACCAAACCAAAACAACAACCCAACAAACAACAAACCACACACACACACAAAACAACCACAAAACACCCAAATTTACAGCTTCTGAGTTTGATCTCTTTTCTGCATAGGGATGTTTAGGATTACTTACATAATAAGTGTATTATGTATTTTGTAATGCAAGATCACATGATCATTTAGTCTGATATATTTACACACCATATGATGGTCCCGACTTGATTACTGTTTGAACAGAGGGCATCCTTGGGGAAAATATTTCATCTTGATGAAATTTTGGTGTGACAAAGAATCTACTATAACCCTTCATAGGTTGTTTCAGCCAATAATTATTATCTTTTCATTTTTTGTTGTATAGTACTCAGTTTTTTGAATCCGAAATTTTCTGTGAGAAATTTCCAATCTCTTGGTGTAGTTAGTTATTTTTTTGTTAACTGAAGAGTCTGTATTATCCGTATTTGTTGTCCTATGCATCATTAATTACAGAGGGCAATTAAGTCACTTGGCAATGTGGTTTGGGGTTTTTTTAATAATTTTTATAGCTGTCTTCTGAAACTTCTCAATTCATGGATTGTAAGAATGCGCTAATACTATGGTCATTTTTTCACTAAGATGTCAGGAGTTCACCCCTCACAGTACCACTTACTGCTTTTTATTGTTGCTTGGCAAGACAGAGTTCCCTATACTCTATCCACCATCTTCAGTCTTTGACCTTACATCAGGTCACATACTTATCTTACCAATTAGTCAGTGATACCATATGAACATCTTCCTAATTAGTTTATTATACTGTAAATCCTTTGTTATCTTCATATTTTATCTGTAAGTTATGACTTTTTAAAGATAGTTGGTAAAAAGTATATGCCATCAAGGACTTATTTGTTACTGGACCCAGAGCAAGCATACACATGCACAAAGATGTTTTGTTCATCACAAAATATAACTTATCTGAGGACTGATATTAACAGCTATATGAAGTCAACTGTAATTATTACACTGTAGCATAGATTGATGGACTTGTCAAGATATATTATTTTTTCAATAATTTCTTTACCTGCAAGTTTCAAATCCAAGTTCATGAGCTTTCTTCAACTGCTCTAGTGTTGACAAAGTACTATTGAGAGCTCTGCAGAGTTCAACTGCTTCAGATCGTGTGAGACTATAGCGACCATTTTTCTCAACATGAAAAACTCCTCCATATCTGCAACTTACATTGAATTCTGTTATTGAAAGAAAAGAAAAAAAAAGGAATTACAAATTCTAAACTTAACGCTTCACTGAAGACCTGGAAATTATTTATTTTTGAGTATAGTGCTTTCAATGCAAACAAGTAGCAGCTACAGATTTGTTCAGAATGAGAGCTAGCACTTTCAGTCACCTTCTTCATACTTCCCTTCTGTGAGCTGAGACACAAGCTAAATCTTCAGCCTTTCCAGAAATAGCAATAAACATGTTTTTGTGAGGTATCTAGCACTTTTGAAATACCATTAACAGTAACATGCAAAAGATGCAAATACATTGTGTAAGTCTTGCAAGCTACATTACTGCAAAACTAACTGAATGTATTTGAAAACAAAGTATTTCATTAATGACAGAATTTTTTAAAGATGATCATAAGGTTCCCTAATTGTCTCACTGTAATGCCTTCACAGTGAATCCTTTTAAATAAATGTATACATCAATATCCAGTTTCAGAACTAGTTCAGGCAACATGCTCCTATTATTAGCTAGACAAAAGCCAAAAGCTTGCATTGGTTTGATGTTGCATGATCTACATGAGACAAAACCTAAATTATCTTCACAGATATTCTGAATAAGGACAACATTTTGCTGTTATATACTCCCTGAAAGATAGTCTTTAAGCTCTTCTTTTTCAGCCTCCTGGGGAAGAAAGAGAAGCATCAACTACATGTTATGTAAGAGTTCAGCTGAATTAACTTCTTCCTCCCTGTTCATCCATCTTGACAGTATTTCCCTCCATTTTGAAAGGCTTCATCTTGCTGAGCTCACTCTCAGACACAAAAGTTTTACTGCCAACCTATGTCAGAGTTTCAATATGTACTGCAGTAAGCTTATTTAATATTAAAGGGTGTCTTAGATGGATTTTAATTTAAAAATACTGTAAAGGTTTGCACATGGAAGTAACTTTCAATGGCAAGCAGTGTGAGGGTAAAAATAATGAATAAAATAAAAAAAAGTAGACGCTACAGTTATGTTGTGCAATTTGTTTCCTGGCCTACAGGAAGGGAGCACCTCATACAATTCACTACAGACACTGAACAAAAGACATAAGGGCTGGAGACTCCAAGGACATCACACTCCATTCATCTTTATGTTGGAATGATACTGCTTACACAATGAAAAATGGGAAAACAGTATGATCCAAGAAAAGTCTGTGACTGAGTAAACTGAGATAAAATAAACATTATTTGAACATCTTTTTTCAACAAGAACAGCTAAGAAAGATGGAAGGGGAGGACAGGGAATAATCATGTGCATATAGAAAATGAGGAAAGATCAGGATGCTTCAAAGCAATATGAATTAACTTTTCTCCTGCCCCACCTTTCCCCTAAGAGAAAAAAGTGGTTGCAATTCCAGACTGGAATGACAACTGCAAAGAACACTTAATTGGAGTAGCCTGTCATTACTGGTGAAGAGAGGAGTATGACTCATTTTTATTTCAATTTTAATGGGAGTTCCACATGCAAGAAAGAGAAAATAGACCAGTCTTCTCCAAATAATAAAAAGGGGTGTCTGTATCATCTATTTGAAATAAAAGATGCAATATAATTATTTTCCTAAAAGACTCAAAATGCAATTCACATACATTTGCATTGATACTTTCTATGTGAATAACAAGCAACTTTACTAATGTCATTTTTGCCTGGGAGTCTATTTTCTCCTACAGCATAGATGTGAAAGCAAATGATATCGATCAAAGTGTGCACTCTTCCTTCAATTGCTTTCACTCACAGTGTATCTACTCAGTGTAAATTGCAAGGAATGTTCCTCTTCACAGGGTACAGGAAACAACTAAGGAGAAAAAATACCAGATTAGATCCAGACTGTATGGTGTATGAGAAGACAACCATTATTTGCAGCAAAGGTAGGAGTCCAAGAGTACTAATGACTGCTTGTCCAAAGGATACTTTTACATAAGCAACAGAATTAATCACTATGGTTGCTTGCATTGCCTTCCCACAAAAAGAATGTAAAAAATATCTCTCCTCCTACCTGTCCCCACTTATTTGGCTACACTGAATTTTTTTGTCAGCCTAAATTGAAATACATTGCATAGCTCTTTAACAGTCTTGGTGATTACAGTTCTTATTATCTTTATTTTCTTATGTTATAAAAAAATACCAAGAGGACATAATTTTTCAGTTTTGCAAAATTTATGCAAGACTAACATGTTTTCTCAAACTGCCTTTATTTTGACACAGCTGTTTTCTTCCAGGAAAAACTAGTTCTATTAAAATTTCTCTGATGACAGCCATGTCATTAGAGGTTTTGAAGGCAAGAATGAGGAACCTGTGTGGAAGAGAACACAGGTTCCTGGAGGACTTAATGTCTCGCCACAGGGCTGAGTTTCACAGTCTGAGGAGAAGCTACAGGATTAATATAGGATGACGGTCCCAGCAAGTTCCCACACGTGATTCTGAACTAGTCACAGTGTTTCCGCAAGTGCCAGATACAGACATGCCCAGCACTGGTCTTGGGGACAGCTGATGGACTAGAGACGTGCAGCCACACCCCTTGCTGAACAGCACCACATGCTCAAAAGCCATTGCCATGGGTGCCTGGAAGTCACAAATGTATTCATCAGATGTTCAGCTTGCAGATCCCAATAGTTGTTGTCTTATGACAACACAATTAATAGATACTCTGCACAGAAGGATGTGGCCCGAGACTACTGCTATGGGATGGAGCTGCTCTAACAGCTGCCATGTGAGCGACTTCTACTTTGGCTTGGAATGCTCCATATTCAAAGCCTGACATTATTTTGGAAGTTGTCCAGTCCGTAACTGTATTAAACATAAATGACCTAGGCAGGAAAAGGGCTTCTCTTTAGTTTTCCCTTCTTGATTCTCCTTTCCCTCTAGAAAACGCGGGCCTAAATTTGTTAAGAATTAAACATACTCTGTGAAGCCCAAGCCTTAATATTAAATTTGGGGATCAGATCACAAATTTCTGTTTGATTACTTACAAGTAACAAGCTCAGTGATTTTGGAACTAGATTTGTTTGGAACATCAACATATCTTCCAGTAACTTGAGGCTAATTTCTTAAGAACCTTTCCTGCTTATTTTGGATTCCATTTGAATCTTGCAGCTCATCCCAGATTCACCGAAATATTAAGTGAAGTTCACTTCTGTTTAGAGTGAATTTGATTCAGCTGTCATCAAACCTCAGTCCATTCATGGTTTTAAAAAAAAAACCTATAATATATGCTCCATTACCACCCAGAGATCCCATTATAGTCAGTTTATTAAACAGTCAATTCCTTAAACTCCAAGTGTTGAAAATAAATGGGCTTATTGGAATAGGCTTAATGGAACTACTTGTAGGCTACAGTTACACACATGTACTTTTTTCCATGGAGATGCTCGGCCTGGCTCTACAGCGTAATACTGTATAACAGGACACCTCTGGGAAGTATCAGGCTTATTGCATATGTGCTAACCAACTGCACTGCACACACACACAGAAGAGCCAAAGCTCTCAGGAAGCCTCGCTCCAGCAGCGTGGGAGATCATGTGGGTGTCCAGGAGGCCCCAGGCAAAAAATGTGGCAGTTCAACTATCAAAACTGGTTTTGAGGCCATCCAATTAGTTGACACTTTGCCCTAAAGTCATGTTGAGACAGCATACTTTGTTTTTATTTTGATGATATCTTCTACAACTACTATTGATAATGTTTGTAACATTGCTGTAGTATAGACACTCTGTTCGTGAAGCAGTGAATGTGGAAAAAAAGACTGCAGCAGCACCTATAACTTACTTTCAGTCTAAGCAAATTGCATAAACCCAGCATATCCGCTGTGAAGACAGTAATTACCACATTTTTAAAATGGCAAAATACAGATACAGAGAATTCTGCCCAGAGCTGTCAGGGAATGCAGTTTTTTCTTTATGGTCCCATATTTTAAGATCCAGACAATGGGTACCCTTAATTGAATTAATGAAAATATTTCTAGCCATATCAATAGAAAACTTATCAAAAATAAAAGATGGGTTAAATTAACATCTTAAATTCTTTTTTCCATGCTGAGCCTTATAGACTAATTTTGAGTTAAGGAAGAACCATGCTTACCCAATCCACATTTTCCCATAGTACAGGAAGGTCAAATCCAATAATTTGACGTTGATGTCACTTAGCTGGCTTTAACATATTTTTTCTCTGTTTCAAGACACAAGGCAGTGCAAAACTCATACTGTGTGCCAAACTATTACCGATCCCTTCAACCCTTTTGAAGTTTCAGAAGAGCTTATTCAGGGTGAACTTACAGTGGAATCACAAACAGCACCCAAACCTTCCCTTCTGCCCGCTCCTGATAGTTGGCAGGCTTTGGGGCCTGACAGGCCATGATCTTTCCCTGACATTCATATGATGTGTTACAGCCAAAAGAAAAAGTTGTTTAATGATAGCTCTTAAAAAAAGGCAAAAACTACTAGACATGTCTGAATTGTCATCCTCATTAGCCTCATCCAGACCATGAGACTTGTGTGACTCAACCCAGAGCCATGGAATACCCCTAAACATGCAATGAATTTTATGAGCATGGAGAACATAAACTTCCACACAGGCCATTTCTCCGTGTCTTCCCTGGCACTTCTGCTGTTCTGTCTCAAGCAGCTGTATGCAAGCCATTCTCTGCTATTGCCATTCATGTATCTAAACCAGGCTCAATTAATAATTTTCAGCCAAAATCACTAACTCCAGTTCCACAATTTGCCAGCTAGAGCCCACTTGTCTGATAGAATTTACTGAGACAGACTAAAGAGCATTGTCCTTTCATGAAAGTGTGAGTTACACCCAGATTATTAATACTAGAAGCTCATTAGAATTTGTCACAGTAAGAAGCCAGGTGCAATCTCCATTTCCACCCTGGTTCTGCAACCTTTACACACAATGAGTAATACTGACTCATGCAAATTCTCCCGACTGGAGTCAATTTTCCATAAAGATTTTTGATCCACTGTATGGATGCTTCATGTACTGCTCCATGCTTTTCATTGTTTTCAAGACAATATACCTAGAGGTTTCATCTTCAAGGTGGATGCAGAGATACATCAAAGCAAATGAACTGGAAGATTTGAAAAAACCCTGCCCCCCTTAAACAAAAACCTGTAGAAGAATATTTAGACACAATGTTGTTAACAGACTTCTTGGTAAAACCGCAGTCTGCATTGCATGGCAACCAGGAAATGTTAGTGTGCTGTTCTCATGGGGATTTTCCTTTTTGGTTTGTAGTTCAAGATGATTGATAGGTCACCAGGATGTGATAATTTGGGGCTGAAAACAGGGAAAGAACTTGGGGGTTGACAATGCAGATAGCTTTCATTCTCTGTTTGCTTTAATATAGCATAGTTTTTACATTTAGTTTAAGAACTTTGTTCTAAATTTATTAAACAGATTTCAAGCTCTAGGCAGATATACATGGGTAAACATTTCCTTATAATCACAGATCATTTAATCTTGTACCAGCACTTCTGAACAGGAACAACCATTAGCTTAGCAGTGATATCTACATTTTGAATATTAGCACCTGCTTTAATGCATGCTAGTAATGAAGTAGAGAAAAGTGGCATATTTGAAATGGAAGAGCCTCGTAGTAACTACGGTTCATCTCCAGATAAATCTAGAAATTGGGCCGTATGAGTCCTGAGATCTAAGGAGGTCTCTCTCAGTTCAGACCTATCTCTAGTTGATGTTTGGGGTTTTTTAATGCTTCTCAGGAAAACTACCTCATGGCTAAATAAGAATGCATATTTGACTCTTGACTAGAGAAAGTGCTCTCTGAATACAAAATTTAATATGGTATGGATTCATGAAACATCTCAGGATACATGACATTTTGTCAACAGATACACTAAGACAGCCCAGTTACCATCATTCTCACATCTGAGAAAACTCAAATGTACAAAAGTATCATTCAGTAATTACCTAATACACTACAATATACATGGGCCTGGGAGGCAATATTATTTGCTGAGTATTCCACCATTTATTTAGAGGCTATTAGTAAAACCATTCACTAAAGCAATTCGCAGCCTAGACAATTTTAATAGGATACAGAGGATTCTACCTTTATGTCAGAAGTTGGACTAAAGTCCAGGTCAGCAGTGATGAAAACCACTGGATAGCTGTTCGCTAGGTTATGTAAAATGATTCCTTAATTTCAGGCCCAGTCACTAATAGACACGTGTCAGCATCATTAAAACACACCTACACCGGAATCCCTCAGGGCCTGATAGAGAAAGGAAAATTGTGCTGGGAAAATCAGTCTCTAAACTGGGATGACTACACACTGATCAAAATTTGGAAGTCAAATTCTGCAGGATCCATGTGAATTAAACAAGCTTGTGTCTATGAGGCTTCAGTCCTTTACCACTACAACAAAACAGCACCAAAGATAAGCAACATGTATAGTAATTTAGTCTGGCTGGTTTATGTTTTTCTGTTCTCCCAGTTATTATATTCTTGCTCCACTAGCCACTATTCTCTACAGAAAGCAAAGAAGGAAACCTGGAAATAAGCCACCTCCACCACAAGTGAGGTTCCTCCAAACAGTGACAGTGAAAGTAAGTCTTTATAGATTCTAGGGAGTTGTCAGATGAAATACTTGCCTTGGGGTTTTGCCAAGTTGTGAAACCTAAAAAAATGTATAGGAAGATTTAGTGGGAATAAACCTTCTTTTCAGTTTTGGAAGTATCCCTTGTGTATTCTTAAATAAAGCAAAACAAGTGTTTTCTTGTTCAGGTTGAAATGGCCTTTCATTTTGAAACTTAATTAGTTTGCACAAAATAAAATAAAATTATTTAAGAAAGTTAAGTTTAACTGTACATATGGTTGCAATACAAGTAGAGGGTTTAAGGAACCCAGTCCAATGTTTCCCTGTAGCATTTTTTAAAATTTCATATTTTCATTTCGGTTTGGCATAGGAGAATGTTCTAAATCTTGAAAATTTTCATGTGAGAGGGAAAAAATAGTTGTACCCCTAATAGATTCTCTGCACTCCTATTTTTTTTAAAATCAGTAAAGTCCAGGGAAGCACTTGTTGCAAGGAGCTCCTGCAAGAGACAACATATTCTTAGCAGTTGGGTGTGGTGACAAGAAAGTGACAATGCCTCTCCACAGATTTTAAAAAACAAAAACAAAACAACGCAGACCTTTCCTTGAAATCATGCCAAAGCTGTTCCTACTACCAAGTTATATTTTTGTACCTACTAATTTGGGCTGAAAGGCCAAATAGATAGTAGCTTCGTCGGTCTCCTGTATGCTGTTAACTACATAAAAAGTCACGACATAGCCTTGCTGACCCTGTGATCCAAGTGGGTTCAAGTGGATCTCTGAAAAGGAGAGATGTAGCTGGGCATACAGAGAGTAGCCAAAGAGGGATACGCTGCAGGAGGAGGATTTCCTTTCTTCAACATATGTTAATGAATATTCCTTACTTTTCTGTTACTTTAGTAAGTGCACACTGGAAATGGGACGTGAGACAAAATACAAGCTGTTGACTTCCTTCAAAATTATCCTTTGTAATGAATCTGCCTACTGGTCACCAAGTCATTGTCTCTTTATCTGTTTGCCAATGGGCAAAAATCTTCAATCCCTTAATCTGATAGCTTTCCTGGCTACTAAATTTAGAAGTGGGGGTGGGAGTTGCACTATTAATGTATCAAGCATTCATAGCATCACTCAAAATGCAAGTAACTACAAGAAATATGTTTCATTCCTTAGCAGTTGCTGCAGGAAGAAAAGTCTGTTAATGCATCTTCCAAACATACTTTATCTCCTTGGCAACTATAGCTCTGGTAAACATCCTGAGTGAGCGTATACAGTGTCATCTCTTACGATAAACTTCCTTCCTGCTGACACTAGTATTATTCTTTTTGTAGTAGTTTCAACCAATAATGAGTTGAAAGTTTTCAGACTCCACTAGAACATGGTACAGCTGTGCAGCACCTCAGTGGAAAAATTGCAGGCAGTGAAATCATAGTCCTGGAATTAGATAGTTATCAGGTATGTCCCCCTCAAGATGATGAAAACATAATCACTGTCGATACTAGGAAAGCTTCAAGCTGTACAATGAGTAGTCTAACCCCTACCGCTAAGTAACAGGGACTTTGGAGCAATCAGTTCGGATCAGTTCCATGCAATCCAGGTGAAGAAACATATATGGAACAAAGCTGGTGAATAAAATAGTTGAAGTCTGATTTTCATTGTTTGACTGAAAGCAAATCGCTCAGTCATTTTGGGTACAAGCAGGTGAGAGACAGTGTTGCTCAGCAGACAGATATCCAGTCTGGAGCTCAAAGGGCCTCCTGCTTATTCCCTCCTCTGTCACATACCAGCTGATAAGCCAATTCTTCTCTTTACCTCAGTTTGCAACTAACCTTAATAATGAAATTTTAGATTTACTGAAAAAGAACGCTGTACTAGCAAAGAACTATTACCTTATTATTTTATTGTGTTCTTACAGTTTTTACATTCAGCCTCCATCTAAGCTTTGACAAGTCGCAGGAAGTATGATTCAAGTTCTGTGGTTATTTGGGTAAGAAATTAATACGAAACTCAGACCTATGATTAACGAGTCCAATTAAATGACAGACTTTGAATTCTAATTATTTGCAGTATGCTACTTAATACCAGGTATGATTTGAAACTATTTTTCACATAATTTTTCTTTTTTTGTTGGGGGTGGTTTTTTTCCTAAACTATTTCCAAACTAAAAACTATGCATTTTATATTTCCTCTGCTCCTCTGAGTTATAAAGGAAAACCTTCAATAGGTATTCTCAACATTTTAAACTCATTTGTACAATACATTCATTATGGGAAAGTAAGCAATGATTAAAACTGAAAAAGAGAAAAAAAAGTCACTGAGTAAGAAGTAGAACATCTATTGACTTTAATGAGGCCATTTCACAAGAAAACAGAGAAAGGAACCCCAAGAATCTTTTTAAAAGCTATGAAAGCCAGCCAGTTAAAATAAAGATAACATTAGTCTGGCAGGCAGGCTAAAAAGAAGGCAGCTGCTTAGAATATGCCTCACAATATAAAACATGTCAAAGGACAAATGACCCATGCAGACTTCCTAGTAACAAGTAACAGCAGAAAAGGACTGCTCAAACAGTACTTATTCCAAACTCAGTTCATCTGCATTGTGGGGAAGCTAACTCCCAGTTTCTTTCACAAACATATTCTCTTTTTTTTTTTTTCAAACGCATGGGAAAATTAAAATGAAATCCAGCCTTTTTGTAGAAGTTGTACAAATTTATAAGGAGATACCTTACATAACAGTACAAAGTAGGACAATAGTAAACACTTAATTCAGGGATCATAGTTGTTAATTGCATATTGATTAAAGTATTGTCCAATAATCAATTGAATTTGGCCTGCTAGAAATCAAACCGGAGAACAGAAACCTCCAATGTAATGCTTGATCCAATGAGTCATACTAAATTCAGATTTCTCAGATTAAGAATACAGCTGTAACCCTTGTATGTAACTTTGCAGTTTTAAACACGAATAAAACACTACTTTTGAATATCTGTGATTTTCACCAAAAAGGTGTCCTGAATATGGAAGATTTCTGAGTCCTAAAAAATTTCTGGATGAATAATAATCAAATCAAAACCAAAAACTGAAGAAAGTTACTTATTAGAATCAACTGTTAGCAAAAAGCAGCTGACTTACTCTGTAAAGTTAGACTGAAAAACTTCTTTCTTTCCACAGTGGGAATTCGAATATCTTCTGCTAGCAGTGCTATCTGGTCATTATTATCCACAAGACTTTACAAATGGTGTGATTTGAAGAGATCAGAAATGCTGGATATGAAAAAGAAAGTAAAGAAACAATCTTGGAAGAATGTGTTCTCTTAAGAACAGGTCATGGAAGAAGTCTGAAGAGCTTAATTCAGAGGCAATAATGAAAGGTGAAAATTGCATATCCAGGTGTGTGTACAAGCCACTGCAGTTTCAGAGATGGAGAGTGGGTTGATCTCAGTGTGTTCCTGTCCACAAAAACCCAAAAAGTACACCACCATAGGTAGATTTTCAATAGAGGGATGGCAACCGTTGTGCTCTTAAGAGCATTGGGAAGCATACTACACACTACTGAAAAAAATAAAAATACACATTTCATTTTCACTTGCTGAAGACCTTGAAATTTTACTGTGGAAATATTAGGGCAGACTAATAGTGAAAAAACCACTAAACTTAAGATTTTCATTGGCAGAAAGACTTGGCTTGGGATCTGGAGTAAGCGTGGTTCAAACAGAAAGGAAATGGAAATGATCCCTTTGTAAAAAGCATGCAACCGATTAACACAATCCACTTAATCAAATCTCACCTAGAATCTATAGAAATCAGTGGGAAAGGCCTTATGCTACCTTAAATCACTGCAACCTTCTGACAATGGAAGAGAACACGGTCATATCCACTACTCCGTTTTTTCCCTAATACCAGAACGGCAGGGATCCCATAGCCTATAACTAGAACACCCAGGTCAGCAAGCAACTTCTACTGGAAATTTTGGTGGCAAAATGTTTACATTTTCTGGACTCTATATCACTCTATCCACCCATATACTACAGTTTCAAGAATCTTGAGATTCATACTGAAAATACTGATGAGCAAGAAACTTTCCTAAGATGCATTCAGGTTATTCATAACCCAAGCCAAATGTTCAGCTAAATATCTTTGATAATTCTCAGTCTTAGTTTTGACTCTTTTACAATTGGCTTAACAAAAAAGTATGTTTAATAACTATAGTTTACAATTAACATTAGTATGCATGCAATGCTGTTGCTATCAGAAATGAGGTGAGAATAATGATATGCCTTGAGTTTAACATATTTTTTCCTAGTAAAAAAAAAAAGTTTATTTAAGCTTAACAATTCATGAGAGGCAGTGAAGATTCACTTATGTGAGGGAAGAATGGGAAAGAGGCATTGGCAGCATGGCCTTGTTATTCTGTTAATTCAAATACTTAATTAAATCCCACATCTATTTAGGCAGTGGAGATATGTAAGGGCAATGCATGTAACCATCCTCAAATAGTGAAGCATCATTACCTCCCAAAGGTGCTAGAATCATCGTGAAGCCAGTGATTTTGCTGTGATGCTCGCTGATTCTAGTAATCTTCTATTTTAATGAGATATAGCTGGATTTTATGAAAATATCCAGAATTAAGTCAATCTTTGAATGGCAAATGGTATGCTGACAGGCCTCAATTCAGGTACTGTGAGTTTCATGACATTGGAAAGCATCATGATGTCAGATTCACTCTGGGCAAGAGTCAATTCAAGTAGAAAATCAGGAATAAGCCATCTTAATAAATATATAATCCTAGATAGGTAGTAGGAGTCATTAGGAAATATGAAAGAAGAATAAAAAAAATCTCCATCTCCAGAAAGAAAAACAAACTACTTGTTATATGAATTACCTGTATAAAAATATACTCTTTGCAAACCATTAACAGAAAACAAATTTGGATTCAGTCATTTGTCTTAATAATCTCCAAGCCACAGGATATGCCTCCTCCTGGAAAACCAGATGATTGGGCATTTCTCTAATACACAGAGACAGAAAATGCTGTCTAGCATTTGTGCCTAGGGATGTTATGAAAAAAAGTAATATCTGTACTTGTCTTACCCCATGATGCTCTAAGATTGCCCCTGCTTCAGTCTTTTAAAAGCCAGTTAATCGTGTGCTCTTTTCAGAATGAACACAAACTGTATCACTACTGGAAAATGTGTGAGAGTCGGAAGGTCAAGGAGATGTTGAGAAAATAAAGCAAAACTACTGTGATCTTTTCCCACCCAGTGAGCAGCCATGAAATACAGCCATTAGAAAAAGAATGAATAGGACTGATCTAACAAAAATGTCAGGAGACACAAAAACAATCATAAACACTCTGAGAACAGCTCTGCAACATTTTACAGCACAATAGTGAGAAAATGGATTCAGGGCTTTCTAAAGCAAACCACAAAAGCAGGAAAGAAACTTCTCTCTAGGCAGTCACCATGGGAAGGTGTCTCATGCTCACAATGCCTGCCTGTTACTGATTCTAATACAAGAATTGTGAATTGGATAGCTGCCTGTCTAAAACCTTAACTGTGCCCATTCAGTGATGAACTGGAACTACCAAATATCTATTCGCAGTATGCTATAAAATTATTTTGTTACATTCTAGGAAAGTTTTTAGGAGTTTAGAGCTTAATATGAGATACTAATAAATGTATTTTTCTTTTCTCTGCTAGAAGAGTTTTTGCCTGATGTTGAACACAATGACAGCAAGTCACACTTACCAGCACAGTAGGCTGAAATCAAAAGAAAATCAGAAAAAATACAAATAAGAGAATTTTCCTGCCATTTAAGTCTTCTCTGAGGCCTGTCTCTTGGAAGAAGAACTTGGTCTATGCATTTCATTTTGCCTGTGAATGACTAAGCTGCTAAGCAGAAGTTTTACTTGATCAAAGGATATAACCTTCTATCACAGACACAGGTTGACAAGAGTCTATCAGATTTATTGGACTGCTTCAGCTATATGTCCCAGAGAAATGAAGGTGGATTAGATAATAGGCGCAAGAAACAAAAAAGTTTTTCAAAAGAAGACATGGACATTTAAAAGACATGCACGTGTACCACCTGGATACACATAGTTGCTATACAGTGACACTCAAACTTCTCCGGAGTAGTAATGTTCTGGCCGCATGGCCCTCTGGCATTGTGGCCAGGTGGGCCACGTTTGGGTTAGAGACAGTGGGTCTATTCTTGGCTGCTTCTTTGGTTTGCTGGGTCATTTAATGTCTCCTGGCACTGAGTTTTCCTGGAGTATCAAGCATTTATGTACAAATACCTCCAAGATCTCAAAAAGATAGCTGGTATTTATCACTAGGAAGTACTGCTTCAAACAGGAGAGAAACTTGACTAAGTTTAAGATATCATTCTTCAGTCAATTATAAAATCAATTCTAAAGTTCTTTAACCCATTAAAGTGTTAAATTTGACAGTAAGACAAAAGATTTAAGTTGGTTCTCATTTGCCAAACAACTTAAAACATCCCTAATTATAAAAATATATGTCTTTAATAGAACTTTTTAAGAAAAGTACATTTTGTATTTGCTGTTGTCTAACAGGAACCAAGTGCTATTGAACTGGAAATATCTGCCAGTCTTGTATATAATAGCAAACACACAAGTAAACAGGAGAAAACCGTCAGAGTGAAAAAGGAAAGTTTTATCTGATTTTTATAGCACTGCTACTGGATAAACTGATGTGAACAGAATGCATATTATTTCACTTCCATGTTCCAAATGTTTATATATGTTGAATTTATGCATAAGCAATATGTAGGAGCTGAGAACAAAAACATTATAAATATGAAAACTCATTAGCAAAAGAGACTTTTTTTTCTCTACACTTACATGTCTGAGTGAATGATGGAAAAGGGAAATGGCACATAAATTTATGGAGGACACCTAATCAAATAGGAGGAGGAAGAACAGGGAAGTGACTGAAAGCAAAACATTAAAAATAGTTCAGGCCTCACCCTCAGTATCTTCATTATTAATGAATCATGTTTCTTCGTAACTGGCAAATACTACTTTTCCTTGAACCTCCCCAGCTAACTATTCCATATTCCTTGTGCAGAAGCTTCACTCAAGAGCACCATAAAGGAGTTGGGAAGACCTGGCTGCCCTAGAAGCGGTGTACTGTATCACTGCCTTAGCCTTCTTATTCCATGATAGGGATACTCCATCTTTTCTACAAGATGTACATTGGCCAATGGCAAAGAGTAGGTAAACAACTAATCACCAACATCACAAATCACCCCTATGGCACTGTTGAACTACGGCGTTTACATGCTGCAGAAAGAGCAGCTTCCAGTCTGTTAGTCTGTTTTGAGTGGGAATGTGGGCTTTGCGTTCTCTCTGAAAACAGCTGCAGTCATACTGCTCTGGCAAGTATGATACCAACTCCTTGCTGATAAGCCTCCCTGGTGGCAAGATATGTTTTCTCAGAGAGGTTGCCAACTTAAGTTTGGTGCTTGAATTTTAGACCCTGATTTGGATAGCAGCTTGCCTGCTGCTTGGACAGAGCTCCCTCACCTCTGCCCACAGGGTCCTGGGTGGGCACACACACACCATGTGCTGAGCTCCAGTTAACCTTTCACTTCTGTATGGGAATGCTGCAAGAAACCATTCGCTACACCTACACATACAACACCCTTCTTCTCTACAGACACTTACTCATTAACAAAAATAACAATTAAAAAGCCCCCTAGGGAAAAACACTTCTGAGAACCTGTTTTGCTAACATACCACTACTGTGAGACATATATAATCAACAAAAGCTATGTCACAGCAGATATTTTTAAAATTATACATTCTGTAAAGGGAAGTTTCTTATTTAAAAAAAGCAGGTATTTAGTAAAACAGACTTAAACTGTGTAGTTGATGTTTGCTGGCTAATGCCCTTTACCTAGGCAGCTGTGAGTCTGTACCCTGGCGAATGGTTTTATAACCATCTCACATTGCTTCTGGAACAGTATCATTAGCAGAAACAGAAGCAGAAGTTTTACCACAGCTGCTGCATGTCTGACTTTTTTTTTCTTTTTGCAAAGACACAACACAGTCTCTTAGAGTTTCCAGCTACTGAGCCTAGCTCAGGAATCAACAGAAAGAAAGCAAAACAACGTATTTTTCAAACTGCAAATGCAAGTAAAATTCAGTTCTCTGTGATTTTTACTTTGAATTGGCATGGTTGCTTGAGCTTCCATGTTAGTAATTGCTAAAATTGTAGATTATTCAACACCTTATTTTTTCTGTTTCACAATGTGAGAGTTGAAGGTTATTGTACTGAAATAAGATTACTGTGTCATACAATGCAACCGGAGTTGTCATGTAAAGGAACTGGAGAGTCCCAAAACCAGTGCATAGAAAAGGGAGTTCACTTATGTTCTTAATTGTAGGCACAGACTCAAAGAATGACTGCAGGTTCTATTAGGCAGGAAACAGTTACAGAGGTTTGAACTTTAAATCACAATTAACTGAACTTTCAGTCTGACTGAAAAGATTCTCCAAGGAAAACGCATCTTTCTCTCAGTTGCTATTTCATATTACTGTCTGCAAATTCATTCATATGACAAGCTGCTCTGCAGTCCCTTGGGTGGGGTCAGCTCTGGCAGCAGCAGCAAGGGAGGAGAATCACAGCCAGCTGCTACTGATATTACTGTTGATGTCACTGTAGGGAGGCCTGTGATTTGACAGGGAGGAAACTGATCAACATTCAGGCCTGACACAATCTTCTCTGCCACCACTATTAGCAGCAGCCATAAAGGTCACTGATAATTACAGCATCTGATGGCTTTGAAATGATTATTATCTCCCTGAGAGCTAGAGACAACTGTGTCTTAACAGCTGATGAACTTCTGGTCTAGTCTAGAAAATGTCAAGCAGCTATGCCAAACTGGCTTCACACCTACAGTTGTCAATAACTCATGGACAATGGTCCAAACCACTAGGTATATAACAAAGAAAACCTGACAGGTAAAGGCAAAGAAAATAGACTGTGGATATGGGTTTTACTAGGTAGCAACCATGATGTATGTATCTGAGACATGTTGGTGACAAACTCAACCTGTCTTGCTTCTCTCACTTTGCTGGCCTTCAACTGGAAGTTCAAACTTCTCTAGTCTAAGAATTCAATTTAGTGCTGAAAAATGAAATTTAATAAAGCATGCTCTCAGTTACCAGTTCATGCTAAAATATCACATGTTTTGAACACAGTGAAATGTTCCAGTACAGTGTTGTATTGTTTTCAAAGTAGGCAAGATTACAGTGGTGGGTCATGTTTGTTTTATGACTATCCTCTCTGTGAAGTTATGGTTCATGGTAACGATGTACATTTAGCATTGATCCTGGACAAAGAGATTTTTTTCCCTCACTCTTTCACATCAGGTCCTCTTTAAAAAAAAAAAAAAAGTTTTGTAAAAAACTGAATATATGCCATATGAAGTTGAGAATTATCATCTTCTATCTTGACTGCATTTTCAGACACCTATCCATTAGTGCAGGAACAGAAATGCAAGGCAAGACCAGAAAGTAAATGGAGAAGCCTTCATACAGCATCTCTGGAATTCCAAAAAAACTTCTAAGTTCTTGAGTTGACTTATCCTCTCTTTATATAAGAAGCTTTACATAATTTTTTCCTTGCTTCTCTGTAGTGTATTCCACTACCAGTTAACTAAGTTCACAACTAAAATTATCCTTTTATCGAAGAAGAAACAGAGTTACCAGAGGTCTTCTACTCCATCTTCTTACTCAGTAGCACAATCACCAATACCCAAATTGTCCTTTAAAGCTGTTTATCTAGTCTGTCCTTATCTAATATGTCCTTAAAAACAATGTCTCCTAGCAGCCTGTTTTCAGACCTAATTACTGCTGCTGTCCAGCCACTCCCTCTGAATGCCACCTCTTCTCTGGCAAGAACATTGCCATATTGCATTGTTTGCCCTTTGATTTTTAATTATCCCATATCCCACAGAGCTCACCAGAACTTTTTCCTCTGCCATGTCAGCAATGCAGTTTTTACTTTTTCTAACTTTTCACATATCTATAGGCTCCACTCCTATTATACATTAACTTGATTGTTCCTGCTATAATTTTTTATTCCTAATTTATTTTCCCCTGTTCCTCACAGTTGCTACCCAAATCGGCAGAAATATCTGCAGAGGTTTACACTAGGTTCTTGGATATGTTTCAGATTCCTTCTCTAACTTAAATTCTCCAAGACTTCATGCTTTCTATATAATTAATTTTAGTTGCTTACTGCAATCTACCTTCCTCCCTGTCATACAACCAAACATCTCTTTGAGATCTACATTTTTCCTCAGAACAATTTCCTGCTCTCTTCTATAAGTTCTTTCATTTGAAATGGCAGTTGTCCTTCAATTAAAGCATTTTTTTTTACCCCTTCAGGAAATTCTTGAGAACCTATCATTTCTCCAAAGATTGAAAGATGATCATCTGTCATGGTTTGTTGGCTCTGTGTGCAAGTATTTCAATGGGAGATATATAAAGTTTTCATTAAAGGATGATGGAACTTCAAGTGAACTTCAATAAAGTCTAGTTACTTTGGACCTAGGAGAATAGCCAAGATACACACTGTAAGGACTAAGTGAAAATAAATTAGTACAAAGAGCTTCTTCAAAGTGTTTTATTTACCAATTTACATGAAGGATATATAAGCCAAGAGACAGGCAGGTCCCTTCCTTTGTGACTGACTGATAGTTATAGTAGTCCTGTCTCAGACCCTTGCCTCATACGGACTAGCAACCTGTCCAATGCTAACAGCTAAGCTTCTCTCTCCCACTGGTGAACTCATTCTCCCTCTTTTCATTTAATTTTTACTACTACTTCTATTCCAGCTTCTTCCGGTTTGGGGGTCAAAACTCTAGGATTTGCTTAGTGTTAAATAAGAAAACTTTGCAATAAATATTTTTACAAATACATGATGCTCATAGGGGAAAATCTCCCCCAGAATCATCATTAACCAAGATGTCAGCATTTATATCCTCCTGGGTCCAGACTCTTTATACAACAAAATTGACATCAATATCCTGAATACATGTTGCTCATATGTCAGTGACAGTATGGTCATAACAGCATAGAACCCAGGATGAGTAACTTTTTCAGCTGCTCTCTATATCTCATCTTTCCTTTAGTAGTCATGTTAACAGAAATCCCAAGACTTTTCTAATTTTGCCAAATTCTGTACTAAAAGAATCAAAACTCCAACTAAGGAGCACATCTGAATTCTGTCTTCAAGCCAGGTGTTTCCCAACAGCAATGGCCAGTACTCTGTGATACGCCGCAAAGTCAGTGGTTTAAAAAAGAAAATAAAACCACCATTAACTGCTGTTTTGAAGTCCTTACTGACTACAAAGTCATGCTGGAATGTACCACATACCAGCTAAAAGATATTGTAGCTATAGTCTAATACCTTGCTAAGCCATTAAAGAAACTTCCCTGTCAGGCACATGTGAAGTTTGACATACTTTTTGTGACTATGCTGAAGTCTAGATGATGGGGTTTTCTGCTATGTTTCACTGTAAGAATGCATTCCTCCCAGAGTCACTGCAGACCCTGCTTCTTTAGGATTCTCCTGGCAGTCATAGAAGGAGAAATCAGTTGAGTAGATGATAACCAAGTAATTACAATACTTAATACAGCATACAGACTTGGACCAAGCCAAGTTTTAAACACATCGCAGGCATACTTTATTTATTATACCTACAGTACCCCTGCTCTTTGTTTAAGGGCTTTATCCATATACTTGCTTTTAGCAAGACCATTTTGGTACAATGGACATAAAATTTTATAAAGAAAAGCAATGAGGGTGCTGCAGCTGTCACAGATATGCTGGGACCTGTTCCCTCTGCACACCCGTTCACAGCCCAGCAGGGCTGCAACCAACAGAAGTATCCACTGCTGCTCAAATGGATGAGATATATATTCACTATACATATGCACAGAGTCCTTGGGTGACAATGGCCATATATTTTGTTAGACTCATGGAACCGAAGATTAGAAAAATAATGTAGAAAAGTAATTGTTATCCCTTACCACAAAATGCCTCAAAGCAGCTGTTGTCACAGTGAGAGTCTATTAAAAGCATGGCCATTTCCCTCAAACATGCACCATGTGAAATTTCAAAAGCATTTTGTCATTTTGGACACACAATTTTTATTTATTTTCTCTGTATTAATGTTTCACTTTTAAAGACAAATATTTGAAGTGGGTAACGAAGGTACAGAAAGTTAATTGATGAACAACTGAATTTTGTGATCACTTCTAACCTGCTTTGTTCCAAAATCTCATCAGTCAACTCCAAAGAAAGTTGAGGAAGTCAGAAACAAGTATGCTTGGTATAAAAGCTCTTCAAATTTCAATCACACATCACTGCAGTTTTGCTTCTGTTCAGCAAGGCTGTGTCCGAATGCAGTATGTATTAGCTGTTAGTTCAGCCCATGTAAACTCAAGAATACAGTTGTTGTACACTGGGGGGATCCATCCCCATCTGCCCAGCCCTCCTCTTTATTCTCTGAAATGGAGCTGAGAGAGCACTAACTATTTAACAGCAGTAACTGTCAAACCAAGCTTTACCAGAGCTATTTTAAATTCCCTGATGTACTACTCTTAGTTTAAACTTAACTTTAATGATCAACAATTCACTTTTCCTAGATCTGGAATTGCCCTTTACAAGTAATACACAGCTTTCCATGACTGTACAGACCAGCACAGCTGAGGTTACAGTTCTAAAGCATCTCTGATAGTTCTTACAAATAATAAAACTTTATATAATAAAGATAGATGCAAGAAAGCTGTTAGCTATCTAGCAGAAGAGCTCTTGCTTTCTGAAGCATAAATTTATTAGCAACCATACGTGTTTTCATTCATAAAAAAAACTTACGTGTTTCTGTTAGACAAAGCTTCAGCAAACATAATCCAAAAGTTGCCCATAAGAAGAAATTGGCCATTGTTTTCTCAGAACTGTTTTGCAAAAACAGATATCCTTGCAAGCTGTAGAAAGAAGAAAAGCCTCGACGCTTGTTAAGCCTGCAGTCAATGAGTCTGAAGTTGGCTGCACTTTTTATTCTGATTCAAAGGAACAGGAGTAATGACATAACCGGGAGGGGGAGTTCCACCAAACCATCAGAAGTCACACCCGTATTGCAACAAAAGTTACCCAGCAGTGGAAGGGCCGGAGGGAGGGGAAGGCGGGAGGGAGGCGGGCGGGGGGGAAGAAGCGGGTGGAGAGCGTGGGCGGACAAGCGGGCGGGAGAGGGGTACTGACTAAGCAGCGACACTCAAGTTTTAAAGAGGCACTAAACCTCTTCTTACACAAGTACAGTCAAAAGTTACACTTGCCGGAAAATTTGTGTAATCTCTCTTGAGTTAGCTCTGTTTGTTATAAGCTTCCTCTACTGCATTTTAAAATCTCCTCATTATTGCAACCCAGGTGAACATAAAGCACTAGAGTTTCTGAATCCCAGCAAAGCATCCACAACTGCCTTGACAATTCCCCAAAAAATTTTGCTTATTTTATCCCACCTCACAATTTTCTCTTTTTGCCATTCAATTTAGAGCAAGCAAAATGCCTACACTGCAATGAACCTTTCTAAAATGTTTCTATTCTTCCCTGGAGGATAACCTCATGCAGAAGATAGGTTGAGGCAATTCAGTCTCTCACAGCCCACTCTACCCTTGGCTTCTCTGCACAGGTTGCTCCAACAAAAGTGGTAACTAACAGCAGTGCCAGCAGTCATACTAAGGACTAAGGTGGATATGTCATTGTATAGATGGTATGAAGTAGAACGAATTATTCCTGCTCTTCCCAATTCACAAAGCAGAGAAACGGATGAGAATGTATGACAGTCTTTGACATTCAGTCAAGGTTTCAGTTCCCTAGGGATATAAGTTCATTGCAGTGTGGTGTTTTGTGTGACTCTAGATGCAACATGAAATCCTCGTTGAAAACCTCAAAAGCCTGTGTATATAAGCAAAAGGCACATCCGTTGTGTGCCTTAGTGATGGTTTCTCCATACATTGATTTCTCAGAGCTGCAGAATCGCACAGTGATCTGTGTGCAGTGGAATGAGGGGTTAGTCAGGAATCACCAAAGCCAGTGCATCTCACCTTTAACAACAAACCTGTGGCAATGACTGACATCCAGTAATGACCTGATTTCAGTTTCATTTGGCAAATTTGAAATTAACAGTTCTATATTAGATTACCATTTTGTCTATCCTCCCACTTGAAACAATTTTCGTATTAATTTTTAATCTCTGTTAACACAAACAATGAAAAAATACAGACAAGCCTTTCCAGCCACAAGCACACAAGAACATCACACAAAGAGGTTTTCATTGCCTTGTCTTCGACTTTTGACTTAGAGATGGTTGGCTATCCTTTCCTCAGTCAGCCAAACTTTTAGCAACAGGTTCCAGTAAGCTTTTCCTATGGGTCTAGAATATCTGATAGAACAATGTTAAAGTGAAAATCTTTCTTTAAAACACAGGGGAGCTTTCTATTAAGAAGCTAGCAACTTCGAAGTTACAGATAAAACACATTTAATTTAGTGAATATGCTACTTTTTATATTTAAACAAATGGCTTTAAAAGCAAGGAAAAAACAATCTCATATACACCTTACTGTTTATAGTAGCAGAAAAGAAATAGTTCTGTGAACTCCTGTTCATTTATAGGTATGGATACTTTGGCACCAAGATATATGAATGAAGTGTGGAGGGATTTAAAATGCTGGTGCACAGGAAATGCATGTTGTAAGTTTACTAAGCAAATATTTTTCTTCAATTGCTATAAGACTTTTAAAATGCACTCCTATGGATGAAACCAAATAATGGATTATTTAATTAAAATTTAGGTATCTTTTTTGATGAATGTAAAACACCACTCTGTTAATGTCTTGTATTCACAATTATATGGAATGAAAAAATGAGAATAAGTATTCTTTGGCACAGAGAAATGAAGAAAAATGTCCATTTCAGGTATGTGGACAAGTGTTACAGAGGCAAAGTCTTATTTTACCAGGAGTGGAAACTCCTAGTCTGAATTCCTATATCTGAATTTTCTGATTCTAGCCCTTCTGACGTCAGATTATGAAGAGGTTGTTTTCTCAATCATTTGATATGCATCTTAGACTTCTTAGTACTTCTTTGTGTGTTTGGCAGGGGTGGGTGGTATTCTACTTTGGAAAGTCTCTCTCTTGCTCATTGTCCTATAAAATTGGGCTAAGATTATGCACGTTTACACCAGGTACATGGATGTGTTAGTACCTAACGCAAAAGGAAAAGGCAGATGTATACAAGAAAAATAATTCATCATAGTATGTCATTTCACGTGATAAACCACAGAAATAATTAATGAACTGTATGCATATAACATGAAAGTTTGCCCATTTCACATGCCATCTGTTTGCTTACACACCAGCCTAGGGCACACACTTGCATTCCTTCAAAGAGCTGGTATTAACAAATAAATAAAAAAGCTGACAGAAAAAGATTTCCTTCTTTCCCACCCAAACATGGAATTCCTCCCCTAAAATATGTTGGTCTGAGATAGACATCAGTCCAAAGTTAGCCTGGGTGCAGGGCTTGATGCTACCCAGAAAATTAGTCAAAGGACACATACAGCTCTTAAGGAAATTATTTTTTTGTTTTGGGGGTTTCTTTGCGGGAAATGCATAGCTTTTCTTTTAGCTTGGGATAATCCTAGTATATAGGAACAGAAAAATCCTAAAGCAAATATTCAGCAACACAGCATCACTTTAAGTTGAGCCTATCAGTTTATTCCCATAGTGGATTTGTTTTCATGACCTTATTGTTAACAACACAAATCACATAGTTAAATGTTTGAGCTTTTGGAATTTGGTTACTCCCTTGGCAACAAGCAGGTAAATTACTGGCACTAAAAAATTGTAGAATAACAAGTTGTACCAAATGAATTAATTTTTCAAAAGAGAATGAAACAATACAACCAAAAAGGATTAAAATCCACCATTTTAAAAAGTGTTTTTCTGTGAAGCGTTTGACACAGCAGATACTGAATCTATGATGGTGCAATATAGCAGAGGAACACCAAAAGAACGCATCTGTCATTTTATTACATACATGAACTGTAGCAAGCACCAATTAATTTTGACTAAAAGTCCTATTAGCGAGTACATGTGTTGGAGCCCTACAACATGGGTTACAGTAATATAAAGAGATGTTTTTGTGGGAATCCCCATAGAGAATGAAATTCTGGACTAGCTAAAGTCAAAGGCCAAAATTCCACTGAATTCAGTGGTGCAGCCTCTCCCCATAGTGTGTATTTATTTGGATTTTATTACATGGACAGATCAGAAAGTAGATGTAACTGAACTTATGATGAAAAAAATTACACAATGCAGGTCAGTTTCACTATCAAATGGGAACAATTGAAAGAGGGGAAAAATGGAATTCTCTTTATGTCAAAATAGCTGACATTTCTATTTTAAAAATCAGAAACTTTGGAAAAGAAACCTCCTAATAAAAAAAAAAATATGTATTATCAGCAGAAAAAAGATCACTTAAAAATCCTTTTCTGAACATATTTTGGTGGAAATTTCAACCTTGTTTTGGGGAGTTGAAGAACATAGTCTTGGTGAATATATAAAAACAATTCTGGTCATGGCAGTGCACATTCTGGATAGACTACAGCTGGTCTGTGAGACTGGCTGTAAATCAGTTTCGGGGGAGGAGCGAGGATTTTATACCCATTTAACTGTAATCTCAACAAGATACGGTATTTTAAATAAGATTTCCTCCCATGACCCTAGACTACAATCATTTCCTGCATTTCAGACTGGATTTAATTTCCATGATCAACCCTGAAATCAGGTTTTGCAATGGAAATGGTTGTAAATGCTTCAACGTAGCAAAACCTGTACTGCACACTTTTCTTGGGCTCTGAGTGCTGATGGAACGGCATAAGAAGAGCCCATGCTTGTTTAAGCCAGAAAAGCTACTCTTTTGGCTGGAGGGCAAAGTACTCCCTTGGGAAGCTGGGCATCCAGTTCTACTCCCATCAACCTTTTGTTCCTATGTAATTTACAGCCTGTGTCCTGCAGAAAGTTAGGAAGATAAACAATGGCTCCTAGCCAAAGGCAGCAACCCAGATTTGACGCCTACCCTGTGGATTCATCAGCCCGTTTTACTGGTTTGCCCCAGATCCCTAAACAACTCACTAATCCAATACAGGTAAAAATCTTAACAACAAGATTCACTCAAGGAGGCCAGAAGAAACTATTTGCAACAAGTTTTCTCCTGCAGCAGACCATGTGGCCCCATCAGTTTTCTTTTTCCTAGCACCATCCCAAAGCATTCAGTCCCTGGCTGACTTACATGGCTCCCAGTAGAGCACAGGAAATGACAGTGCCAGTCTCCATTCACAACTTTGCATAATACTGTACCCAGTTACTATGTCACTGTTGGAGATTGGGCAGGAAACCTGCACACAGCAACTGCCACCAGATGTCCAAGCATGCAGCCCAGACATGCTGAACTAATTAGTGACTAATTGAACCACAAGCAGCTGTGTAGAGGGCTGGAGGGTGGGAGGAGTACAGGAGGAACTGAGGTGACAAGGGGAGATACATTTTCTCTGTATGTAGTTTCAGTCTGTCTCTGCCCCTCTCTCCCCCTTGACTGCTGTCCCAGCACACACCACGCAACAAGAACCTGGAAAACCATATATCGGAGCATGAACTGCCATCTCTGTGCTAAGCATTCTGTATTCTCCTTTTCTTCCCTTCCCTCCCCTCCCCTTCCCTTCCTCTTTTCTTTTCCTTTTTAACAATAAGTAAATCAAGGTTTTACTGGGCCATCTCCAGGATATGCTCTTTCTCATCTCCCTCACTCTCTTCTCCATTGTCTTTCCATTCTCTTCCTTTTGATTTTACTGCTTCTACCTTGACTCCTCTCTCTCATCTCCACTTATTTCTCCTTTTTCTTAGCCCCCATCCTTTCTCATCCACTCTCCTTTCTATGCAGCATGTTGGAATAATTAAATCAAACATTTAAAGGTCCAGAAGAGCAGGTGAGCTTTAGAAAATGCAATCATTCACACGACTTGGGAAATACTCAATATTTGCATAAGCAAGCTGTTAACTGTACCTTCAGATAAATTCTTAGAGGTTCTTATGCCTAATATGGACCTGACCAGAACTCTTCAAAGTCAAGAGAAGTTTTCTACTGATTTTGAGGAATTTTGAGTCAAGCTAGCTGTGAAGAGTGTTTGGTTTAGTCCCATATCTATACTAAGATAACTCTGCGTACCATGTTAGTTTTCTCACTGTGTATATATAATCCAAGAGGACAGAGGGATTACATCAGATTCATAGCCACTGATAAAATAAAGAAAGCAAAAACCAAACTTTTTGTTGAATTCATTCATGGAACAATTTCTGTCCACACCAGGTCTGTTTATGCCAGTCCTGCCATAGCCACATATAACATAGCGACATTTAGGCTGTGCCCTAAACATAGCAGTGTGGGAATGAATAATTAAGCCTGTCTTTTCTAGTTATGAAGAACACTAAAACCAGACCTGGTCTGTATATAAACAGAAACTTACTGAATTTCAGCAGTCTACCTGTTAGTCAGCTATGACCCCGTGAAAGGTGAAAGGGAAGGAAAAATATCCTAATTTTAGACCATAATATTCATGTTTGTTTTCAGAGAGAGAGATAATAGCTGGTTCCAGTCTGGCTTTAGAAGGGAAGGTGCAGGTGTGTGCACAGCCTATGAGGAATGGGGTGAGGACTCTGATAGGCATAGCAGTGCTAGCTTTCGGAGTGCTGAACTTGCTGGATAAAATACACACCAAGCAGTCCACTCCTCTTATATGGCTTTAGATTAATGCATTGCTACAGCAGTAGTATCTTCTCCAACAAACAGGCAGTCCTTTTACCTTGTTGGATGTGCAAACATTTCCCCCTTTCATTTCCCACCCAAAAAATATTTTCAAACCCTGTTAGTTCTGCCAACTAAACATAACCAGGAATCAATGAACTTGGCTCCTCCTGATGCAAAAACAGCAGCTTGTTTATTAAGATAGGCATACCCAAAGCCAGGACAGCTCTCTCCCTGGTCCCAACCGGAAAACAGGGAGCCTGAGGAGGTGCCTCAGGTCCAAATGGCACTAAGTGCCTCTTCATCCCCAGTTTAGGAAGGATCAGGAATTACTGGAGGAAGTCCAGTGGAGAGTTACAAAGATGGTTAGGGGCCGAGAGCACCTTCCTTATGAAGAGAAACTGAGAGAGCTGGGTCTGTTCAGCCTGGAGAAGAGAAGGCTGAGAGGAGATCTCATCAATGTTTAGAAATATCTCAAGGGTGGGTGTCAAGAGGATGGGACCAGACTCCTTTCAGTGATAGGATGAGGGGCAACAGGCAGAGACTGAAACATAGGAGGTTCCATCTGAAAATGAGGAAAAACTTCTTTACTTTGGGGGTGACAGAGCACTGGAACAGGCTGCCCAGAGAGGTTGTGGAGTCTCCTTCTCTGGAGACATTCAATATGCACCTGGACACATTCCTGTGCAGTCTATTCTAGGTGTACCAGGTGGGCTTTAGCAGGTGGGTTGGACTAGATGATCTCTAGAGGTCCCTTCCAACCCTAACCAATCTGTGATTCTGTGATTCAGGATGGAGAATATACAAGGCAAGACTCCTCCCAACTCCCAGTTTGCCCCTTGGAGCTCACTCAGATTGTGTAGAGGTGGCAGTAAGGAAAGCATTTTTCATTTCTGGGCTGTATATAATTTATGTGGGAATTGTCAATGAAAACAAACAACTTCTGAAGGAAATTGCTTTTTCTATATAAATAAGCAAAAGAAGGTAATTATGGGTGACTCTGCAGGAAGTCTTGTGTGAGGCTGGGACAGAGACACAGAAAATAGATATCACAGAATCACAAAATGTTAGGGATTGGAAGGGACCTCAAAAGATCATCTAGTCCAATCCCCCTGCCAGAGCAGGAACACCTAGGTGAGGCTACACAGGAAGGCATCCAGGTGGGTTTTGAATGTCTCCAGAGAGGGAGAATCCACAACCTCTCTGGGCAGCCTGTTCCAGTGTTCTGTCACCCTCACTGAGAAGAAGTTTCTTCTCAAATTTAAGTGGAACCTCTTGTGTTCCAGCTTGAATCCACTACCCTTTGTCTTACTGTTGGTTGTCACTGAGAAGAGCCTGGCTCCATCCTCGTAACACCCACCCTTTACATATTTATAAACATTAATGAGGTCACCCCTCAGTCTCCTCTTCTCCAAGCTAAAGAGACCCAGCTCCCTCAGTCTTTCCTCATAAGGGAGATGCTGCACTCCCTTCATCATCTTCGTAGCCCTGCGCTGGACTCTCTCCAGCAGTTCCCTGTCCTTCTTGAACTGAGGGGCCCAGAACTGGACACAATATTCCAGATGATGTCTCACCAGGGTACAGTAGAGGGGAAGGAGAACCTCTCTCGACCTACTAACAACCCCCCTTCTAATACACCCCAGGATGCCATTGGCCTTCTTGGCCACAAGGGCACGGTGCTGGCTCATGGTCATCCTGCTGTCCACCAGGACTCCCAGGTCCCTTTCCCCTACACTGCTCTCTAACAGGTCATTCCCCAACCTATACTGGAACCTGGGGTTGTTCCTGCCCAGATGTAGGACTCTACATTTTCCCTTGTTATATTTCATTAAATTTTTCCCTGCCCAACTCTCCAGCCTGTCCAGGTCTTGCTGGATGGCAGCACAGCCTTCTGGCGTGTCAGTCACTCCTCCCAGTTTGGTGTCATCAGCAAACTTGCTGATAGTACACTCAATTCACTCATCCAAGTCGTTGATGAATATATTGAATAATACTGGTCCCAGTACTGACCCTTGAGGGACTCCACTAGATACAGGCCTCCAACCAGACTCCACCCCATTGACCACGACTCTTTGGCTTCTTTCCTTCAGCCAGTTTGCGGTCCACCTCACTACCCGATCATCCAGTCCACACTTCTTCAGTTTAGCCGTGAGGATGCTGTGGGAGACTGTGTCAAATGCTTTACTGAAGTCAAGGTAGACCACATCCACGGCTCTGCCATCATCAGTCCACCTTGTTATGTCTTCATAAAAGGCTATGAGGTTGGTCAAGCACGACTTCCCCTTGGTGAAGCCATGTTGACTGCCCCTAATGACCCTCTTATCCTTGCTATGTCTTAAGATGGCACCAAGGATAAGGTGTTCCATCACTTTCCCAGGGATGGAGGTGAGGCTGACCGGTCTATAGCTGCCCGGGTCCTCCTTCTTGCCCTTTTTCAAGACTGGAGTGACATTTGCTTTCCTCCAGTCCTCAGGTACCTCTCCTGTTTCCCAAGACTTGGCAAAGATGATGGAGGGTGGTCCAGCAATGACTTCAGCCAGCTCCCTCAGCACCTGCGGGTGCATCCCATCTGGACCCATGGATTTATGGATGTCCAGATTGCTTAATTGCTCCCTAACCCAGTCCTCATCAACTAAGGCAAACTCCTCCATTGTCCTGCCTTCCTCTGGGGCCTCAGGGGTACGGGGCTCCTCAGGACAGCCTCCAGCAGAGTAGACAGAGACAAAGGCGGCATTCAGTAACTCTGCCTTCTCTGTATCTTCTGTCACCAGGGCACCCACCCCATTCATCAGTGGGCCTACATTGCCTCTAGTGTTAGTTTTATCTGCCATGGATTTGAAGAAGCTCTTTCTGTTGTCCTTGACTCCTCTTGCAAGGTTTAATTCTAAGGAGGCCTTAGCTTTCCTAGTTGCCTCCCTACATCCTTTAACAACAGCCTTATATTCTTCCCAAGTGGCCAGCCCCTCCTTCCATGATTTGTAAACTCTCCTCTTCCACTTGAGTTTGCCCAGCAGTTCCCTGTTTAACCACGCAGGTCTCCTGGCTCCCCTTCTTGACTTCCTACGTGTCGGGATGCACTGATCTTGAGCTTGGTAGAAGCAGTCCCTGAATGTTAACCAACTATCTTGGGCCCCTTTACCTTCAAGCAGCCAACATTTCCATGTTCCTGCATTTCTAGTAAAGAAATAGACAAGGGAGGAGCTGAATGCTATTACAACACAGTGTGTTTGTCTTAGAACTGGGAATTGTCACACTAGACCACACATCCGTTGCCTACTTAACAGCTTGGCTTAAGTAAGAGTGAAAGCCAATACTTCAGAAATAAAAAATAAACACTCATTTGGGATATTATTACATAGTTGGTAAGAGTTCAATTATGTATTGAAGTTTATTTCTTTCATTACATACCTGGAATAACACAGCTGTGTTTGAGAATCTATGTTTCTTATTGACCAAAAGCTGATATTACTTGTGGTTTATTTGCTTTGTCTTTTGTAATAGTGAGTGACAATATCTTACTGAATTTAAGAAAAAAATATTACCTTGAATATGATTTTGAAAATGTGCTTGCATTCAATTGCCGTCCTTTTGGGTTGTCTTTTGAGGGATGTTTGAGGTGACAGGATCTACCTGCAAGAGATATTAGACAGAAATTCTATATAGAAGGAAAAAAAAAAAAAAAGAAGAAATTCAATGTTTTATGTGATTCTAAATTTAAAACAAAAAAATGCCTTGTGCTGGTGATTTATATAAATACACTAGTCATCAAATGACACAGTATCACATGATCATCATTGCTAAACATTTTACTGAAGGGTTGGGAGGATTAAGAAGGTCATGTCTGAACAGTATTTTGAACAAGTCAGATCTAGAAAGCAATTGTATTAAGACTTCTTAAAATGTTGAAGTTTCAGCCATCTTGCACTGAATTTACAAGAAATGATCTCTGAATCATCTGAGATTTCAAAGATATGATTGAGAGCACATTCAGTGATATATAAATGGATATGAGAACTAGCAAGAGAGTCTGCAATTTATCTGCTGCCCATTATCCCTGAAAGTCGTAAAGCCCTTCTTCCTATCTTTTGCAAGATACATCAAGATAAATATGTTTATAAACATAAAGATTCATACTGCACCCAGTTTGCTTTTTATAACCAACCCTCTTCAATTGTTACAAGAATTTAATGAAAATTTTCTGTAGGGGAATGGGTAGGAGAGGCAGAGGTAATAGAAGGCAGAAAAAAAATGTCCTGTCAGTCTGATAGGTCTGGTACTATAATAAACTCTGCACACCACTACCTAGCAAGCAGGAACTGCTAGCCAATACCATAAAAAGAGTATCACTGGACAGTTTTTTGAGAGTCTTGGGACAAAATGGAGTGTGTTGAGTGCACTCCTGCAAAGCTCCTTTCCCTTATACAGGAGGAAAGTAACTATATGTTATTAGTTAGTCCAGGAAGGATAGATCTACATCAGCATTAACTCTTACAAATGTATTATCCTCTAAGTGATGAAGTATATGAGGCATATCTCAAGGGGCATAGATGTGAGATAGACATGCTATGAATGTTCAACAGTCTAGTTCAAATAAAGATATAAGGATACTAAAGCTTACCTCAACTATTTAAGGATTCCTTTTAATTTCTCCCTCCCATATTCAAATTCAGTTCCTCAATCCTAGCCTAGCTAGTTTCTCCTCTCTTCTTAATGACACATTTTTCTACAGACAGATATCTGAAACCCAGTCTACATGGCCCAGTCTTTGCTGAACTTAGCAATTCCAGAATGCTTGCATTTTTTCTAGCTTAGGTCATTACGGAACTAATTGAAGATAAATAAAAAGTAAAAATACACCATATGCTGTTCGTCACAGGCAGCCAGAAACTCTTATTGAATGTCTGAGGTTGTTCAGAGTGCATCTCTTAAGAGTTTACTCATTTCCTTCCAAAATATGGGTGCATCATGTAGAGGGCACAGCAGATCCTTTGCACAAGCATGAGAATTTCAGAGAATAGAAATATAGTTTTCCTCTAACTGCAAATATAGGTTACAGTCTTGATTATTAAGATTGTGATTATCTGAATTAGAAGGCAGCCAAGACTCTAAGACTAAACACACACATATGAGTGAGTAAGAGCAGAGTATTTGATTGTACTGTTTTTTTGCCTGGGATGCGGAAGTCACAGATTTAAGTCCTTTACTGGCTGTTTCAACCAAAAGGTGCTCTCCCAAGACTGTGCACTAGCCTAGAGGACAGTTTGGTCCCCTTGGCCTGGCTGTCTCTCAAGCATTTGTGTTGAAGTTGCTCCATTTTGCTTAGGCCAGAGAGTGAAACTGAACCTATGGCTGCATGGCTCTGTCTGTGTCCTCTTATTTCCTCAAGGATCAGGCAGTTTAGCATATATATGCACATCTGCATAGCAAAGAAAGCTCCAGTCTGCTGTCAGTTGAGCCTGCTTTGGAGCTGGAAACATTGTAGACACAGTTGTAAGGCATTGCTTGTGATCTAATTAGCCTTGCAGATTAACCTAACTAGATAGGACCAGCTGCATTCCCGTAGTGATCTACATCTTTCAGGAACACATGCCTCTACATAGCTTGGCATTACATCATATTGAAGTACTAGCTGGGGACATCTCTTCATCCTCTTCTACTGTATGCTGAAGTCATGTCCTTAGTCTCTTGAGGTGAGCTTATCTAAAGAACACAGCACATTGCAAGATTTAGTAATAAGTCACCAGTAACACTGCTTGTGACCTTTCAGATAAGAAAAGGGATATGTCCCACTAAAGTCTGGGGCAGTCTGCCCTTTCCCCACCTTAGCACTTTTTTTTTTTTTTCTCTTTTTCAAGGCTCTGCAAGATTTCAGACTTTGCTGGTATGGATATAGGCTGAAGCAACAGCCTATTCAGTAGCAAATTTTGGCCTTGCCAAGTAAGAAATTCTTTAGCAATAAAGAAGCCTGGCCAAGTAAGACTAGGAAAAATTCCTCCTGAGATTCAACTGGAGTAAGTGATAAAATTCAGACAGGAAAAAAAATAAGCTGAATATTAGGAAGGTCCTGCTATGATATCAGCTATATAGTGGAATAGCTTCTGAGAACACGCTCATCCATGAAGTCAGTTAAAGGTTTAGAGGGGAAACCATATAAGAAGCAGCTAAAGTCACTTGGTTTGTTCAGCCTGGAGAAGAGGAGACTGAGGGGAGACCTCATCGTGGTCTACAGCTTCCTTACAAGGGGAGGAGGAGGGCCAGGCACTGATCTCTTGTCTCTAGCGACCAATGATAGGACCCAAGGGAATGGCAGGAAGATGTGCCAGGGCAGATTTAGGTTGGACATCAGGGAAAGATTCTTCACCCAGAGGGTGGTGGAGCACTGGAATGGGCTCCCCAGGGAGGTAGTCATGGTGCCAAGCCTTACAATATTCAAGAAGTATTTGGACAATGCCCTCAGACACATGGTGTGAATTTTGGGCTTGTCCTACGCAGGGACAGGAGTTGGACTCAATGATCCTTGTGGGTCCTTTCCAATGCAGGACATTCTGTGATTCTATGATTCTATGATCTTTGCTGAATGACTAGGTCATTTTAACTATGAGTCTGTGATTCACTTCAGAGGATCCCACATCTCAAGTAATATACTTGAAACATCTGAACAGTCACTGAAACCTGTACTAGGAATTAATCACATCATGGTTGGATTTGCCACTCCTCAGAGACTTTACTGCAGACAAGGGGTGCTTTCAGTCACACTACTTGCAGGCCGAAGCTCAGCTAGTAGCTTCTTCTGGTTCCTGGGACACAGTTTAACCACTTTATGTGAAAGAACTTTTGTATTTTAAAGTCTTGTCTCTATTCACGTTACTGATCATATCACAGACATCCTGGATTTTACATTCCTCAAGAATCCATTTTATCATCCCTGACAGATGAGAGATTATCAGCAGACAGATGATTACCAGACAAAAGATGAGGAACAGTCGGAGTATGAATTTATGGCGTTCATTCTTTCTAGTCTCTTACTTTGTGCTGCAAAAGAAACACCAACTTACCTACATTTTCCTCCACTCAGTGCTTTTGTCATGACACTATGTTCTGGGCTGTGCAGTGCAATTAGAGCCTCACAGGATCAAGATCTTAAAACAATTTCTACTGCCTCACAGATTCAGTAATTGCTTTTGACATAAACAAGAGAAAACATAAGGTTTGATGCCTAACTGAACTGAGAATTCAAGTCACAGGTATTGTAAAGAAAAAATCTATAAAAAAAGAGTTATCCCAAAGTGACATGTAGTGATCTTCTAGGTCAAGTATACTCTCATTGCCATGCTATTACACATTTTACAGTGCTTTCCACACTGAGCTATTACTTTGAAAATAATGATTGCTTTTTAGAATGGTAGGTGGTGCTAGGGAATATTGGAAATAATAACCGTGCAGCTCTGACTTGTTTCCTAAATTCTTACGAGTGGAGTGGTACAGAGGGAAATAAATCGTAGAAAAAATGGACACACTATTTGAAACATGGGTACCAGGACTGGGCTAAACCTTTTCTTTTCTGGTTTGCATTATTTCAATGTGGTCTATGAATCGTTTCTGATCTGCAGCTCAGAAACATGAAATATACAATGCCCTCTGCTTATAAATATAGTAGTAGAGTAAGAAACAAGCATATGATCTGTCAGGAGATAATTTCTTTGTCACTGAAAACATCAACTCTAGAGAGACAGAGATGTCAATCAAAAGGTACTTATATATTATCCTTCAGATGACACAATGCTCATTCTTGTAAATGGTTTTAGCCATGCAACACTGATAATACAAGCAAGACTAAAGTATCATCCTTAATCTGACAGCCACAAGACAAGTTGTCTTGTGAGGGAGAAGAGGGGAGTTCCAGGAAAGGTTCATGTGATGATGTCTCCTTTTCCGTATTGGGGCAGAAATTAGATGAACATACAGGGACACTCAGTAACACTGGCCTCAGCCATTCTTTCCTACAGGCAGAGACTCAAATTCACCAGAAGTTTTAGTCCCAGCTGAGCTTTCCCCATTGCTAAGTATTCCCAGAATGAAGCTAGGCAAGGATCACAAGCCACGGTTTGATCCTCTGTATATTTAGATTTTGGCCTCTTCTCCTGAATGTAAAAACTGTAAAATGGAGTTATCCTCCTAGAGGTAGAAAAGTAATTTCTTGACCTAAGTGGAGATTCTTTTTACGTATCAGTGTAAAAATACCTTTTCCCAAGAAAAAAAGAATTTTTTGACAGTTAGAACTCTTTCAGCATTTCGAGATCTGAGTACTATCTATCAGCCAGTCTGCAAGTTTGTGTGGAAAGCAATCTGACTTCAGATGTTCAGCCTGTCTTCAGAAGAAGTATGATCAATGTACAACCCAAAAGGCACTCAGATGTGTCTTTCAATGACCTCAAACTTAACAGTATGACAAAAAGGGAATAACGTCTTAGAAATTGGGTCTGTTCCATACTTGAAGTATTAAAATCAAGGAGCTTGATTTCCCCATTTCAGTTGTAAAGTTAAGCTTTGGTTAGCAAGCAAAACCTGTCCCTAAGGCTGAACACTTACAAATGTAGGACCAATATGCCTCACTAGGCCAAATACTATGTTGACTTTTCTCCCTCCGTATACCATAAAACCCAACAGATTAGAGGGGAAAGGAAACTGGTCCAAAGTCTCAAGAATTTCTATTACATAGAAATCTCTCTGTTACATCAAAGGCACACCAGAATTTGCTTCTCTGATGATTGCTGTGAGGTGGAAAGAGATGCAAACAGCAGAGAAAACGTGAGCCTGGGGAGAATTCAGAAACCTGCTTTAAACCATAGTCTCAAATCAGATACAAGCTCGCAGAACGACACATGAACCATGATGATACAGATAGAGAACTCACACTCAGCAATTAAGACTGCTTTTTCTCAATCAGTAATGATTTACATGCAATCACCACCTACTCGTATTCATTCTGGATAAACAGAAATTAACTTCTTAAATTTATTTTTTAATTCAGCATCAAACACATATGTCTAATTATTTTCAAAAGCTTTTTGAAATTGGATCAGAAGCTATCTGTGGGGTTTATAAATGAACTCCAATTTCCAAATGCACAAAGACATTTTTCTCAACATCCACCATAGTCCAATCATTTATTTCCTTTGCATGTGGCTACATGATGAGCGAAGGAAAGGCAGAAATAGCCATGACAAGTATTTGGCAATGAAGTCTCTCTATTATAGCCAAGAAATTGCACATCAGTTGAGAAGCTCCACACAGTTACACAGTTTGTTACATTGTTGTGGGGTTTTTGTTGTTGTTGTTTGTGGGTTTTTTTGGTGTTTTTTTTTTCCCTTTTGGTTTGTTTGTTGGGGGGGGGTGTTTGGGGGTATAGTTACAATTTATTCTAAATAAATTGCAGAAATCCTCAGCATCCTCTTAACGGAAATAAAGGTCTCAGCTATGCAAGAAAATTACAGAAAGTACCAAACTGGCATTCAAGGATTAATTGGTTTAATTATTCCTCTGTATTTCTGCAGAGCTGCTCTGCTATTTGGATTTCTATGCAAATATTAACAGTATTAGCTTTTGTGGAGATGATTTTTTTTTTAAATGAGAGGAACTGTAGTGGAAATATCATTTCTGGTCTGGTTGTAAATGTCCATCACATTAGGTTCTCTTCAGAATACTTTTAAAAAGAAGGAAAAAAATATATAGTTGTGATATCAGGCTTCTTTGTATCTATTTTCCTTTCATCATGCAAATGAAGGCTGAAAGCTCCACAATAGCATGTAGTCATCCAAAGACACTTGTGTATATACATATATATAATATTATATATATGTGGGTGTGTGTGAAATGATACACTTTGTGAATCACCCATCACGTATTTAACGAACAAAACTACAAGAATACAGGAAAAAGGGATTCCTGAAGGACCTCAGTAGAATTCAGCCATGACATTAACACAAATCAAAGAACCACTTCTCAGTATTTCTTCATGATAACTTGGTTCTGACTTTTGTGATTTCCTTGAGATTCTTAACCCTGATCAGCTTTAAATAAGGTTGGTACTAAAACAGATCAGTTCTTTAAACATAAGGGAAAATCCAGTGGAAAGTCACTACTGCTACTGCTGATCATATTTTAAAAGAGAAGCCTAGTTTTCTCTGCAGAGAAGTAGGACTTTATTCTTTCAGATACTGCTTCATATAGGTAGCTACCTATATACTTTTGATGCTAGATACCAACATTCAAGGAGTTGTTTAGAGCTGTAATACTGTTTGAATGGAAATATTTCCTTAGAAAACTGACAAATCTACCTAAACCTCAGAGGAATGTGAGATTTTAGAAATAGCCCTCTTCCTCTAAACATTTCCTGCCATAGCTATAGGAAATCTCCCTTATAGATTCCATTTAGAGATATTTGACTTGGCTTGTCCACTCTATGGGGAACTCTGGGTGAGATTCTGGGTGCTATTTGGGGAGCAATAGGGCTGACACACATAATTATTAGGTATTCAAGTTCTCTTGGGCCCCCTCTACCTTCTAGACCCCTAACCCAGGAGATTCCTCCAAGCAGGACCTTGAAGAGGCTAAAGTTAGCCCTCCTTGTCCATGGTTTTAATCCTACTTATTGCCCTGCTTCCTTCATGCAGGATCCTGAACTCTACCATCTCATGGTCACTGCGGCTGAGGCTGCCCCTAACCTTCACATCTCCAACCAGTCCTTCTTGGTTTGTTAGGACAAGGTCCAGCAACACACTTCTCCCCATTGGCTCCTTCACCACCTGTGTCAAAAAGTTATCATCAATGATCTGCAGGAATCTCCTGGATTCTGTGTGCTGAGCTGTGTCGTCTTTCCAGCAGATGTCAGGGTGGTTGAAGGCCCCCATGAGAACCAGGAGCTGTGATAGTGAGGCTACTTTCAGCTGTCTATAGAAGGCCTCATCAACTTCCTCTTCCTGATCAGGTGGTCTGTAGAAACACCCACAATTGTGTCACCCATATTAGACTGCCCCTTAATTCTTACCCATGAGAGAGTTCGTGTTACTAGCTGATCCCTGATACCACTGGGATATTATTATACACCAACTTTTTTCTCTTTCTCTTACTTATAACTGGGCAAAATTAATTCAAACTACTGTGATTGTGTGTGCTTACCACTGTACACTGCTTTAAATCCCTCAAGTTGGCTACTTTGGATGTGAGCCAATGGCAAAACAAGTGTTCTGTGTTTTTTCCTGAACTGTGTAAGCTAAATTCTGCCCAGGCACATCACACTGTTAACTAATCAAATATGGAAAACTGATATGTAATATAGGAAATTATTAATTAAAACAAGATTTCTTTGATGTTTTGGTACTTTTTCTAGGAAAGGCATGAATGTTTATTACAGAGAACACCAAGCAAAGAAACATCAATCCTACATGTTTAAGGCATGAAAAATTGAAAGCTTTTATCATATTTAATGTGTTTTGCTTTATATAATCCCAAATTACCCTTAGGTGACCTGAAGTATGTTTTGAAATGTAGAGTTATTTGACCAAATCATATCAAATATTGTTTGATTTCTAACATCTCATAAATTGAATGTGAAGTTCATGCTTTCAGCTCATTTCAGATCTGAATAGCTTAAAAGTGTAGTCAAGTGATTATTACAATAAAGTCTTTATTTTTGCCAATGACTCAGAAAACAGTAAAATAAGTTTTCCTCTATAATGCCACATTATTGCATTTTCCTGAAGTCAGAAACTGAGTGCTTAGCACTGTGGAAGGCATGGAAAACACTCTGTTTTGCTTAGGAAACATCAGATAGAGCATGGCAACAAAGAGATTGGAAGCTGAGCTAGGAGAGAGTAAAGTAAACTAACAATTAAAGGAAATAGGGAAAAAAATGTAAATAATGAAAGCCAACTTAAAATGTGATTTCAGATGAATATTTCAAAACATAGATTTACCTGCCAGCCTACCAGGAGGTAATAGAGTTGAATTTGTGAAAGGCATTCAGGTATCTCAGTGTCTTGTTCTGTCTCACTAGAATCTATAATGTCACAGTACTGATATTAACTATGACAGAAGCACGTGGGTTTGGGATTTTTTTCTCCTTTTGCGCAAGACCTAAAATGTGCATCCTCGTACAGTATCTCCTCTTAACAACTCACTGAAGAAACTTTTGACATCTCATCATTTTAATATTTTAACTTCCTCTTTCTACAGTCTCCAAAAGGCCCCATTTTCTCCCTGCTACAGGTAATCTTGCCTCTTCCATCACAACAAGTATGCAACATTCTTACCTAAATTTAAGAAGCAGGTGTTTCACATTTTTTCATTTAGGTTTTACAAAACTCTTGTTTAACCCATTTTTCTCTGGCAGGATGTTAGGTAAAAAATTGAGTCCATATTTCTCTTAGAAATATTCTTTAAAACTTTAAATAGAAGATGTGTTTGACAGTGAACTGTCCATATACTCTGGTGTTTTCACACAGTGAACAGCCTAGCTTCAGCATGTGGTAATTCTCAGAATATCTGTAATGACTGATAGCACATGGTTGAAGGTACTGGATACAGAGACATGTTCTATCATATTCCCTCTTGAATACCAGTTTCTGTGTCACTTTGCAGTTATCAATGGCTTGTGATACTGGCTCATCAAATGCCTGTTTCACACTCCAGGCAGCTTCAATTATTCCTAGCTGCTGCTCAGAAACTATTGATGACTGCACATTTTGTTCAAAAAAAAAAAAGTGCTCAGGACAAAAAGAAATTCCCAAAGACAAAGGAAATTGTTTACCTGCTAAAGAATCTGTGGAACACAACTCTTTACTATCTTTCATAATATTGCCTAGTAGAAGAAAAGTTCACCTGTACTTCCAGTCATTCAACAAAGGAACAATTTTTTTTAATTGTTTTACCCATTTGACTAATGAGAATTATGCTAAAAGAGAACAAAAAAGAAGTTGAATTAACTTGTTAGTTCAGAGAAACTTTCCCCCATGTGCCTAGCAGACTGTAAGACGTGCTCCCGAAGCAGCAATGACTGACAGTTTTTCCACCACCAATGAGATCACAACTAGAAGGAAAGAATTTCCTCTTCATATGATTTTTTTTCCTTTCTTTTTATTTGATTCTTCCCCAATCCTCTGCCCTAAAATACAAAACCTGAGTGTCTATTTCCCTCAACACCTTAGGCAAAGTGGTTATCATCTCTCCCAGCTCTCAGATTAGAACTCTGTATTTTTGAAGAACTTTGTAGTTCTGTCTTAGGAATTGAGTTGATTGCATGTTTATAAGAATATGCATTTACATTTATGTCCTCATTTATGTATATTATTAGATTAAGCAAGAAAATGAAAAAGTGCTAATCAGTGCAGAAATGTTTGTGTTGAGCCTACTACTTTCTCCTTCAAAGGGTCAGACTGGATATTCTCTTATACAATACAAACAAAACAATTCCTCCGAAATGGATTTTCTTATTTGAAGAGATGAAGTTAAATATTCATTCATTAATTCTCTCTTATTTTGTTGCCCAGAGAAAGTAATTTATATTTTACTGCAATTAGAACTAGGTAGGTCAGTGTTGCAAAAGTCCTTCACAGTTCTCTCTTACAACAGCAAATAAATGATTTTGTGGTAAATACTGATGTATGTGATTCCATTGGCTTGAGAAGGAGCGCACATAGTGATGAGAATTTTACGGCATGTGAGAAAAAATTTCTAACAATGAGGCTTATTTTCCTATAAAATCAGTCCCAAAAAGAATGACAAAAAATAATAGAACCCAGCAAAGCAGGGGGAAACACAGAATGTTGAAAATAATTGTCTTTGACAGGACCTACAGACTAATTTGTATGTTTAAGCCACGTTGGTTTGAATACATGAAGATGTGTACAAGTCAAAAAAGAGCTTAAATAGATACACTACTTTGCTGAGAGGATTTGAAGATGCACTGGAGTGTTTGTAGGAATTTTGTGTGGTCTGTGCATACTTACCTCCATGGTAATAAAGCAAAATATTTCTACAGGGACAGAGAAGATCAGGGGTTTATAAACAGACAATACTATCTACATGAATACTAATGGAGGACCACTTTGACAAGCTTCATGCTCTTTTCCTGCCAGCCTACATTAAATAAAGCCCTAAATTATTTCACTGCAAACATTATTTAGAAAAAAAGACTCAGGAACAAACCTGGTACTTCCACAGTAGGAGGTACTTAGAGTTAGCTGGTATTTTTTCTAAAAAACAAGAGTTATGGCCTTGATAACATTTCTTATATTCATTTCATGAAGAACGACACACAAGTTCACAAAAACTTGTTTAAGTCTAGAATAAGCAGGTTTCACAGGGAAATCTGATGCTTTCACCAACATCATCACAGTTTTGTGATCTCAGTACTGTGGTGGCCATCTAGAGCAGCTCCATTTTAATATATACATCCATCTCGCCTCTTGAATCTCAGTATCAAAGTTTCATATGGTTTTAATCACAAGATACCGAAATTACCCATAAGGGCAGAAGCAGCAGAATTACTGCCTCAAAGTAGATTTTACAGTCTGTCTGGTTATATTTTTGTTTTTCTATTATGTTTGTTTAGCACTCTTGTATTTGGCTAAATACTACTTGTGAATGATAATGACACATTCATTAAAAAAAAATTATTAAAGTTACAACTTTAATCAATTGCAATAAGTGCATCACCTTTGCTTTCAGTAAGGTGAACTGAAGTAATTTTAAAGAACATATGAACAATAATAAACCAAGAGATAACGTGTAAGATTTTCTTTAGTCATTCTAGCAGCAGATCTCAGAGTATTAGGATCTATCTATTTGAACTTAAAAATAATATGGATGAAAATAATCTCTACTTACATGTTTGATTACAGTGTTTATTTCTTCTTCAGACTAATTTTTGCTACCTTATTTATTTTCACATCACTTACTGCAAACTGGATGCATAATGTATTGCTTCTCAGTCTTGATGTATAGTTGCTAATGTCCACCATTATTGTATCTGTTGTTCTGGGAAAACATATCAGATTAGTTTACAAAATTGGTTCATCTTTAATTGCCACTGAATTAAATATTGGAGCAAGGGAATATTTTCTTCATAAAACCAAGGCCATTAACAGCAGCTGCTCTAAATTGACTTTTCACATGACAAGAAGAAAGCTTTTTTGTAAAAGCAGTTAAGCAGCCTCTTCTCATGTTTACAAAGAAAACATTGTTCAACTGACTGAAAATGAAATTGGCTTAAATACAGTAAATACAATAATGAATCCAGGGTATTTTCATTATTCACGAAGTAAAATGCAAAAAGCAAATAACAGAAGCAGCTGTGAAAAGCAAAGGTATGTACATGAGCTCCAGAGTTCAATAGTCCAATGACTATTGAAATAGCGTGGCTATGGCAGTAATGCCAGGAGGCTGCGTAAAGGTTCAGGTAAGTATTTTTAGCCATATCTTTCAATCTATACTGTCATGACTGAACTCCCATCAGTCCCCAAACTATTAATAAATCACAGAATCACAGACTGGCTGAAGTTGAAAGGGACTTTTGGAGGTATCTGATCCAAACCCCCTACTCAAGCAGAGTTATCTAAAGCCAGCTGCACAGAATCATGTCCAGACAGCTTTTAAATATCTCTGAGGATGGAGAGCCCATAACTTCACTGGGCAACCTGTGCCAGTCATCCAGCTTGGTCATCCTCACAGTACAAACATGTTTTCTTGACATTCAGAAGGAATTTCAGTTTGTGCCCATTGCCTCTGGTCCTATTATTGGGCACCACTGAAAGAGCCTGGCTCTGTCTTTGTTACTCCCTCCCTTCAGGCATTTAAATAAACTTGTAAGTTCCCCCCTGAGCCTTCTCTTCTCCAGGCTAAACAGTCTCAGGTCTCTCAGCCTTTCCTCATAGGAGAGATGCTCTGGGCCCTTCATCATCTTAGTGACACTTCACTGTACTGTCTCCAGTCTGTCCGTGTCTTTCATACTAGGGAGTCCAGAACTGGGCACGGTACTCCAGGTGTGGCTTTACCAGTGCTGAGCAGAGGGGAAGGTTCACCTCCCTTGACCTGCTGGAAATACTTTGCATGATGCAACCCAGGATATCATTAGCCTTCTTCACAGCAAGGAAGCTCAAGTTCAGCTTGGTGTCCACCAAGCCCCCCACGTCCTTTTCTACCAAGATGTTTCCCAGCTGGGTGGCCCCCAGCATATAAATATTTTACATCTAATTTGGGAGCATCTACATGGCCTTTTTAGCCATTATTTTTATAATAACATAAAAACGGGCTTTTCCATCACACTGGATATTTACTGAACAAGCTTTGAAAGGAAACAGCTGGTAACTTTGCAGCAATGAAGAGATGTAGACTCCTTGCACTGGAGATTCAGAATGTCTAACTCAGTGTCTGATGTACTCAGCTAGATCATATTTCGCTGCCATAGTTATATTATAAACTGGTGAGTGTAAACTTGACAAATGCAATGGGAAAATATTACGTGGTATAAAGGTCAGCTTAATCCCACCTGGACTGCCAAACAGTGCATCAAGCCTCTACAACAATTAGTACTGAAAGGCCTTTAAGAGCTACCAAGATTTTGGCCTTGCTTCTATGCCAGCCATCAGGGAAAAATAATTTTAATGGTTCAGCCCTAATAATGAAAAGTTATGGACTCATTTCCAACGAAGTTCTGATTTTGCCTTGGAAGCAAAGATAATACTTAATTGAGCAAGACATTGAACAAAATGAAACAGCTGAATCAGTCTGGAACAATGTACTTGTTGGGAAAGTATGGGAAAAATAAAAAAGAAAATTATATTCGGAAGGAAGAGACAAGACAAATGTCATTGTGTAAATCTTTGGTTTAGAAGATCCTATTATCCTATCAACAGGAAAAAAAAAATAGAATAATAATTCAGAGGTAGGTGTGGTCTAAAATGTAAATGTGTATACCAGAATCTCATTTCCAGTTAGTTATCATTCATAAAAAAAGAAATTCTCATTGTTGTTTGCTGTTTGTGGGATTCAGTTTCCTTCCTAGCAAACTGTTCTCTGCTCACAGTTGCCAAATATTACATGCAGCTGTACTAAAATAGAAGGTACAGGCCAACAATGTGAACTAGACATAGTGTATAACTGATCTGTCTGACCATTTCTTTACTGCAACATGTTTTACATAAACTTTATTGGGAAGGAGTTTATACTCTCCTATTCATTAAAGAGGAAGATATTAGATAACAAGTGGGTCAAGAAAACAGAGACTACTCTAGAAACTTTTTCATGTACTAATGATTCCCTTTTGACAGTTAATTTTTCCACTCTGAATTAATCAGATTTTGTTTCAATCTCTGGTATAACACTGACTGAACATGTATGATTTCAGTAAGAATATATACCCATGTATACAGTAAACATGCATGTGCTACATTGAAGTGTGAAATCTCTTCTGCTCATTTTCTCCTTTCTGTTCCAATCTCTTGCTGAAGTGATTCCTATAGATTCTCAGCTCTATATAGTTTTATGCTGTTCCTGCTGTTGTCAAAACTCATTACCAACTGCTAATATAAGAAGATCCAGACAGACCCAGCTCTCTCCCAGAAAGCTCAGCACGTATCCATGGAAGATACAGTGGATTATTTCACTCTAAAAACCAATGGAAAATGTTTAGCAAAGATTGTATTCAAATTTTATCAAAGGGTTCAGAAATCAGTCTGAAAATCAAGACTGGCATTTTATTAAAACATTGTGATATTCTACATTATTTTTTACTTTTTTTCTGCTTCTATGCCTTCAGTAAGTTCTTGATTAAATGGTCCTTAAATACTGATTATGGAAAAGAAATGCAGATCAACTTTTATGATCCATCACTTCTGCAATGTCTTCCAAAGTAGGACAATTAGGTTTCTGCTCAATAGACAGCTCTGTTCCAATACACAGAATGAGTTAAAATCAAGACATGCCTTCCTCCCTCTCACTGGTTGCATTCTCAACTGTTAATATGTGAGACCTTGCGTTTAGCTCTTTATGCCATATCTCTCTTTATGCAAAGACAGACCATTAGACATGTTAGGAGAGCAAAGATAAGGTGGACAACAAAGTTGCCCTGTCGTGATCTTTGGTTTCTTTTAAAGAAATATTAATGGTTACTTTAAGTGTCTTTAAAAATGTTAAAATTCCTCAGGATCAACAGTAGGTCAGAGGGAGAGGTCTTCCAACCCAAGTGGACAACCTGCTCTAGATGGCCCTGCCTGAGCAAGAGTTGGAATAGATCACCTCAAGAAGTCTCTTCCAACCTCAACCAGGTTTCCAAAAGCACTGAAAGTGCAAAGGCTTGTAGGATACCAAGTCAAAGATGAGCCCAAATGTGGCTTGTGTATGATTGTCCTAGGTCAAATGACCTCGAAAAGAGACACTGTACATGGAACAGTCCAAAGGTACACAGACATAATCAGTGATCAGATAGCATTTAACCAAGGGAAGTTTAAACCTGGATTTAGAAACAGGTTCACGTGACATAAATAGGCCAGAAAGGATAAGGGTAAATTCTACCCAAAAAGTATAATAAGCAATTCTATCAACTCTTCTCCTGGACTCAAGAAAGTAACAACGTGAGTTTTAAAATATAGCTTTTTACTTTTACTACAGAGAACAAAAGCAATCACTTTTAAAACAAAACCAACCAATATTTTCTTGTCTTAATACAGCAGCAGTAAGTATGATAAAATCCTCCTGCTATGCAGATTCATACAAAGAATTTAGGCCCTGCTTATAAATATAAGGCCATCAAAATTCTTGTATAAACTTATATGTTCAGAAGAAGAACATTTAAATTATTTTTGCATCCCTCTCAGTCCAACTGCTTGCTTTCAATGAAACCAACTTGTATTAAAAGCAACTGAGCTGAGGAGGTTTTCCAGAAAAGGAACTGAAATTTTTAATAAAAAGTAATATAAAATGAACAGACTGGAAATTTTTCTTACAGCATCAAATCTTCTCCACTTCAAAAAATCTGAGAGTCAGATGCGTACATCTGCAAGCACTTTATTTTCCATTCCTCAATTTGTTGCCACACCTCTATAGAATTACCATCTCCTCCTAACACTAGTCTACTAACTAGAACAGTAATCAGAGACAAAAAAAAATTGGAAACACTGTTTTTTCTCGCTGCCTGAACTGCTACTTTTATTTCTTGCACTCAAGTTTATTCATCATCAGTCCCCTAGGAATACCCTTGCATAAGACTTTGTATCTACCAAAGTAAAGTAACAGGTACAAAGGTACTTTCTGGGCTTTAAATGTTGACCTGAGTATGTTCCTTCCAGACAAGTATTATATCATTTTAGTTGTTATTATGCATTTTTCCTATGGGAAAGTTGCCCACGGGCAAAAAGTTGATGGATTAGATTTATCATTCAAAACCTCTAAAACGATCACATTTTGTGAATAGTCTCCAGTACTTTCCAGAAAATTTTCAGTAGTTACATGAAAAATGACCAATTTTTTGACATAGCTTTTCTCTTTTTAAACACGTACATTTAATGACTCCTCCTCTGTTAAATTTACTGCGCTGAAATCTAAGGCATCTAAAGGTTTTCACTTTCACAGAGAAAAAACAAGTTTTGTGGCAATTCATAATCTTATGAAATGATCAAAAAGTGAAAATGCAAAACTTCTTGCAAGATGTATTTTGTTTTACTTTTGCAGAACTACAATGTGAAGCTACTTCCTAATTTTTGTTGGGGTTTTTTGTTGTTGGTTTCTTTGTTTTTGGTGTTGTGTTGTTTTGTTTGTTTGTTTTTGGTGTTGGTTTGTTTGTTTGTTTCAGCTACCTTGAGTTTGAACACTTTGCTGAAGACATCAGCAGAGAATTGGAACAATTTCTCTCTATATTAGGATAGATTAAGTGAAATACCAGAGCAGGTGAGCCCAAGTACAGTGTTCCGTACTCCCTCCTGTATCTATTCTGCTTATTTCAAGCCTACTCACAACCCTCCTAGATTGTTTCCTTTCAATTTTATTTTCCTACATTGAAGGAATTAGATAGTACCATGCATGTCTACCACTTTCTCACTTTATCTCACAGAGAATTCTCTCCTGTATTCAGCATCCTCCACAGCAAAACTCAACTGTGGCTAATAATGCATGTCCCCCCATATGTATTGTGCTGATAATCTGAAATCATCTGCAAGTTTTTTTCTTAAGTGAAATGTAGGGCAATAATGAACAGAAGTTACTTTCTTGGAGCAACAGTGTATATCACAGAATGTTTAGGGTTGGAAGGGACCTCTGGAGATCATCTAGTCCAACCCGCTTGCTAAAGCAGGTTCACCTAGAGCACATCACACAAAAATGTATATAGGCATGTTATGAATGTCTCCAGAGAAAGAGACTCCACAATCTCTCTGGGCAGCCTGTTCCAGTGCTCTGTCACCCTCAAAGTAAAGAAGTTTCTCCTCATGTTTAGATGGAACCTCCTATGTTTCAGTCTGTGCCCATTGCATCTCATCTTATGGTTGGGCACCACTGAAAAGAATCTGATCTCATCCTCTTGACATCCACCCTTCAGATATTTATAAGCATAAATAAGATCTCCTCTCAGCCTTCTCTTCTCCAGGCTGAACAGATCCAGCTCTCTCTGTCTCTCCTCATAAGAAAGATGCTCTAGGCTCCTAATCATCTTTGTAGCCCACCGTTAGACTCCCTCCAGTAATTCCTTGTCCTTCTTAAACTGGGGAGCCCAGAACTGGATGCAGTACTCCAGATGCAGCCTCACCGGGGCAGAGTAGCAGGGAAGGATAAACTCTCCTAACCTGCAGGTCACACTCTTCTTAATGCACCCCAGGATACCTTTGGCCTTCTTGGCCACAAGGGCACATTGCTGGCTCATATTCAACCTGTTGTGAACCAGGACTCCCAGGTCCTTCTCTGAAAAGCTGCTTTCCAGCAGGTCAACCCCTAACCTGTACTGGTGCATGGGGTTATTCCTGCCCAGGTGCAGGACCCTACACTTGCTTTTGCTGAATTCCATGAGGTTCTTCTCTGCCTAGTCCTCCAGCCTGTCCAGGTCTTGCTGAATGGCAGCACAGCCTTCTAGTGTGTCAACCACTCCCCCCAGTTTCGTATCATCAGCAAACTTGCTGAGGGTACACTCAATGTCTTCATGCAGGTCATTGATGAAGAGATTGAAAAGGACTGGACATAATACTGATCCCTGGGGAACCCCACTAACTATCGGCCTCCAATCAGACTCTGCACCATTGATCACAACCCTCTGAGCTCTGCCATCCAGCCAGTTCATGATCCATCTCACCATGCATTCATCCAGCCTGCACTTCCTGAGCTTGCCCATGAGGATGTTGTGAGAGCCGGTGTCAAAAGCCTTACTGAAGTCAAGGTAGACAATGTCCACTGCTCTTCCCTCATCTACCCAGCCAGTCATACCATCATTAAAGGCTGTCAGGTTGGGTCAAACATGATTTCCCTTTGGTGACCCCATGCTGACTACTCCTGATAACCTTCTTTCCCTCCACATGCTTGGAGATGACATCCAGAATAAGCTGTACCATCACCTTTACAGGGATGGAGGTGAAGCTGACTGGTCTGTAGTTTTCTGGGTCATCCTTCTTGCCCTTTTTGAAGACTGGAATGATGCTGGCTTTCCTCCAGTCCTCGGGTACCTCTTCTGTTCTCCAGGACCTTTCAGAGATGATGGAGAGCAGCTTAGCCATAACATCTGCCAACTCTCTCAGCCCTCGGGGGTGCATCCCATTGGGGCCCATGGATTTGTAGATGTCCAGTTTGTCTCAACAATCTCTAACCTGATGTTCCTCAACTAAGGGAAAGTCTTCCTTTCACCAGACTTTCTCTCCTGTCTCTAGGGTCTGGGATTCCTGAGGGCTGGTCTTAGCAGTAAAGACAGAAGCGAAGAAGGCATTCAGTAACTCAGCCTTCTTTGTATTACCGGGGCACCCTTCTCATTCAGCAGCGGACCTACATTTTCCCTAGCCTTCCTTTTGCTGCTGATGTACTTCTTCAGAGGCCCTTCTTGTTGTCTTTGACATCCCTAGCCAGATTTGCTTCCAAGTGGAGCTTGGCCTTCCTCACCACATCCCTGCATACTCTAACAGCCTCCTTGTATTCCTCCCAAGTAGTCTGTCCCTTTTTCCACGTTACATAAACATCCTTCTTCCACCTGAGTTTTGACTGGAGCTCATCCATGCTGGCCTCTTACTCACTTTACTTGACTTCTTCCTCATGGGGTTGTGCCGGTCTTGAGCTTGGAGGAAGCGATGTTTGAATATTAGCCAGCTCTCTTGGACCTCCCTACCTTCTAGAGCCCTATCCCATTGGATTCTTCCAAGCAGGACCTTGAAGAGGTCAAAGTTCGCCCTGTTGAAGTCCATGGTTTTAGTCCTACTTATTGTCCTGCTTTCTCCATGCAGCATCCTGAACTTCACCATCTCATGGTTGCTGCAGCTGAGGTTGAATATATATATATGTCCTAATATGTTACATATCATGCATCTTTCTATGTGCTATTTAAACATCAAAATTCCAGGCAGACTTAGCCACTCCAGATAGGCCATTAACTCACATGTTAAGACTGGCAAACTGTTTCCAAGTGATAACGTACATACCTACGCTAGGCAAGGTAAGTACATCAAAGAGGTGGTAGAGAGTTTGGTCTGTGGAGGGAGGTGTTTAGAGTAGAATTTCTGCATACTTTAGCCACTCAGAACAGCTGCGTTGGTGTAGAAAAGTCAGCCATTTCATTATCTGTGCAATTTATGCTTGGGTACCACATGGTGACTTCTTGTGCCATGTAGTGACTTCTTGTGCCACATAGTGACTTCTTGTGCCACTTAGTAACTTCTTGTAGGGGTAAAACAATATACCACTTGGGAGATGGAAGGAGAAGGAAGTGAGCAACAGCAGAGTATGATAAAATTAAATACCTATTAATGTCTGAGGATGGATATTTTTTGCTTGTAATTTAAATAAGGTCAGCAGGATGACATTTTCATATCACGTCCCCTTTCTCAAACTTCCACCTGTGCAGTTCCTCAGATACAGCAGGCCAGCGGTTCTCTGGGGAGCTGGTATTTTGGTGGTTTATACCATCTAAAATGATTACAGGCTATTTTAACCTGTTAATCTTCCCTTCCAAATAAAGTAAAATGAAAGGGTTTTTTTACTTGCAGGCTTCTTCATAAAAATGATAGAGGTGAAAAACAGAGAAGTTTTTTTTCTTCTTGGCTAGTACTGGAAATGCCACTTAACCCACTCAATTTGTAATTAAGTTCACTGCTGTGTTCAGAAAGATGAGCCTTGGAAAATGTTTACTGAGAAGTGTGTTTATATGGAAGAGCTGAATAGTTCCTGCACTGTCAATTAAGGGAACTGGAGAGAGGAACCAGGGACTAACTTTTCACAAAGACTGAATACACATTTAGACTGTAAGTTTGGAAAGGTTTTCCAGGTTCACACAAAGCAAATCCCCACTCAGACACTGTGTGAGCCAACATAGGCAGGTCGCAAGAACAACCATAGGCCACAAATGCAATTGCAAAGACCAAATTTATTTTAGTTACCACGCTACCGGGGCACCTCTGAAAAAGCTCCCTGGCAGAGGTGACACAAGCGGAGAGGCAGGCGCTGTAGAATTCAGCCCTGGTAGAAGATCACTGGGCCTGCTGAGTTCACCTGTATTTCAAGGCTTCAAGCAGATGCAGCCTTCCACTGTGCTCTGCTCTTTCTCATAACAAAGCAGGAATCTCAGGCATAATGATAAGGTGCCTTAGAGTTTCTCACAGGCCTATATTATCTAACACAGAGGTTCTACTTGTCAAGCACACAGGGTCAGTAAAACAGTTAGTGTGATGTATGTGTTTTTCAACACCCCAGCTGTAGTTGTTTGGGCATATTTACAATGATCCTCCTCACCGTTCTTCTGCTATTCCCATACAGCCACCTAGTCAAAAAAGTGAATTTTCCGATCTCCATCTTAAAAGTCCCATGAATACTATGGACTGTTTCTAATGGAGGGCTCCTCCAGAGCCTTCTTGCTCTCATTTTCAGACTCCATACAATAACAGAACCTCTATTTCATCTTGTAGTCTTTGGTTTAAGATGTTGTCTCTTGGTTGTGGTTGTCCTTCCTGTTCATGTGCAATATCACCTATTCCACTTGCCTTTCTAAGCCAAAGAATGCAAATTTCTCATTAGTGTCTCCATCGCCTTTATCATCCTGCTTGCTTTTCTTGGCACCTTTTCCAGCTTCAATCAGTTGTTCACAAACCTACCACCTCTGCTAGAAATGCTTTGACCCATAGCTCTCAGGACATTTGTCTTTTCCCATGGATGAATATCTTGTTGACAACTGCTAGTTGTCCGTTATCTTACTCAAATTCACCTCATTTCTAAGCTCCCTACTCCTATGGTAGTCACAATTCAGAATAGTTTTGTGATTAGTCTCTCCATTAGAAGTGCTTTTCCCTACTGTACTGCTGAATTTCATCTCATTTCTATTACTCTAGTCCTCGATGCACTCAAATCTTTCTGTGTGATGATTCAGTTTTACCATATGATGACAATGGATCATCATCAGTCCAACCCCCCACTCCAAAGGTGCTTGTTTACCTCTCTTCTCCTTTACCATCTCCTTCTCCACTTTACATTTTTTGCATTCATTCCCTTCTTAATCAATAATTTCTAATGTGACCCTATACATGATGCATTTAATTCAAATAAATAAGATTTTCCTCATAATCAAAAAATTCCCTGATTATCTAGAGAAAGAGGTAAAAGTTTTGAGTGGCACAACCTTCTGTTTGCAAAATCATTGTTTGAATGCATCCTTGTTTCAACCTTGGAGTAATCTTGTCCTTCGAATTTGCTCTGAAGTCTTCCTTCTCTTTCAGGTTGAACCTACAGATATGCAGATATATTCCTTCCTCCGTAAGTGTTGATAAAACATTTGCTTTTCTTCAACGTTAATCTGAACATTGTATGATACAGCTTGGCCCCACTAATTTTTGCTTACTAGCTAAAAGTTGGAAATCTGGGAAAGAAGCTAACACTGACTTAGGTTTTGAATCATAATAGATAAATAGCTTTAATCTCAATCACATCCTCACTGCATTTATCCTTATAAACTTTTCAGTTTATATGCCAAAGGTCTTCTTGAAACCTGTTTTTTATGTTCTTAACAAGGTCTGTCTGAGCTATATTTCTGTTGATTCTTACCATAGCCATAACTTCATGTCCACGACATGGGGTATTTTTGACAAGCAGACCATTTTTCCATTCATTCCCAACTCTTTACTTGTGATAATAACATTCGGGAGGTACCTATTATCTATTTAGGCACAGAGCACCTTGAATAAGTTTACCTTTGCATGAGATAGGAATTCCTGATATTTCTACAATATTCTAACGAAGTGTCAGAACTGTCTACATACAAGCTTCTCAGCTTTCCTGCTCAAGTAACTTGACTAACTAATCCCTGTGTTTTACACAATAAAAATACTTTTCTCTCTTGAAACTGAAGGCCTTATTCATAGCTCTGCTTCTGTTTATCCTTCCCTCAATTTATAGTAAGTCAAGCCACCATCATTCAAGTCACAATTATTTTCTGTGGCCAACTCTTCTACAGCAACTTTGTAGCATGTTTTATTACGCACACAAACCAAGTTAAGCAACATCACGCCTTTCTAATTCAGGGAACAAACCATGAAGAAATATGTTAACTATTAAATTGGGGAATGTGTAAGGCTCATCATTGTAAGTGGTGCTTCTTTTCTAACTCTTATAAAGAAAGCTAAAAATCCCACACTCATGCAATTCCCAAAAGTGTTTCCTAACACCATTAGAAAACTGAAAACATCTATACAGGTTTCAGTATTGTACTATGATAACTTATTTTACAGTGTTTTTGTATATGGCATACATCTCAGTATCTACAGTCCAGTCATGATTTTTATTCCACCATGTTCTCCTTATCCCCACACTGTCTAGTTTCATTTCCCCTACCATCTCAACTTCCTCCATTGTGTTACTAGGCTGCAGTATTACTATATAAATATTTGGTTTCTCACCACACCCAGTCTCTGAGATGACGTGTAATTCCTTCAGTACCTATACTGTTCCCTGTTTTTTTTCTAGATGATTCTCTTTATTGTCTTTCTGTCAATTGAATATGAGATGGTAGTGAGCCCAAGTGGCCAAAAGCACCAATAGCACCCTGGCTTGTATCAAGAAATAGTGTGGGCAGCAGGATTACAGAAATGATGGTCCCCCTGTACTCAGCGGTCATGAGGCTGCACCTCAAATACTGTGTTGAGTTTTGTATCCCTTACTACAAGAAAAACATTGAGGTGCTGGAGCAAGTTCAAAGAAGAGGAATGAAGCTGGTGAAGGGTCTAGAGGGATGGCTGAGTGAACTGGGGTTTTTCAGCCTGGAGAAAAGGAGACTCCAGGGAGACCTTATCACTCTCTACCACTACCTGGAAGGTTGTAGTGAGGTGGGTGTTGGTCTCTTCTCCCAAGTAACAAACAACAGGACAAGAGGAAATAGCCTCAAGTTGCCCCACGGGAGGTTTAGATTGGATATTTAGGAAAGATTTATTCACTGAAAGGGTTATCAATCATTGGAACAGGCTGCCCGGGGAACTGATTGAGTCACCATCCCTGAAGGTGTTTAAAACATGTGTAGATGTGGTGCTTGGGGACATGGTTTAGTGGTGGACTTGGCAGTACTAGGTTAACAGTTGGACTTGACCAATCATAGAATCACAGAACAGTTTGGGTTGGAAAGGACCTTCAAAGGTCATCTAGTCCAACCCCCCCACAGTGAGCAGGGACATCTTCAACTAGATCAGGTTGCTCAGAGCCCCTTCCTATCTGACCTTGAATGTTTCCAGGGATGGTGCATCTACATAAACCTCTCTGGGCAACGTGTTCCAGTGTTTTACCACCCTCACTGTAAAAAAATTTTTCCTCATGTCTAGCTTGAATCTCCCCTTGTTTACTTTAAAACCATTACCACTTGTCCTATCACAATAGGACCTGCTAAAAAGTCTGTCCCCATCTTTCTTACAGGCTCATTTTAAGTACTGAAAGGCCTCAATAAGTTCTCCCTGGAGCCTTCTCCAGGCTGAACAACCCTAACTCTCTCAACCTATCCTCACAGGAGAGGTGTTCCTTCCCTCTGATCATTTTTGTGGCCCCCCTCTGGCCCCTCTCCAACAGGTCCATGTCTTTTCTCTACTGAGGGCTCCATAGCTGGATGCAGTTTTCCAGGTAGGGTCTCACCAGAGCAGAGTAGAGGGGCAGAATCACCTCCCTCAACCCGCTGGCCATGCTATTTTTGATGCAGCCCAGGATATGATTTGCAGCTCATGTCCAATTTTTCAGCCACCAGTACCCCCCAAGCCCCCCTCGGCAGGGCTGCTCTCAATCCCTTCATCCCCCAGCTGGTATTAATACCGGGGATTGCCCCGACCCAGATGCAGGACCTGGCACTTGGCCGTGTTGAACCTCAGGAGGTTCGCATGGGCCCACTTCTTCAGCTTGTCCAGGTCCCTCTGGATGGCATCCTGTCCCTCAGGTGTGTCAACTGCACTACTCGGCTTGGTGTCATCCGCAAACTTACTGAGGGTGCACTCAATCCCACTCGTCACCAATGTCCATACAGACATCGTACCATTGACCACTACCCTCTGGGTGTGTCCATCCAGCCAGTTCCTCATCCACCAAACAGTCCATCCACTAAATCCATATCTCTCCCATTTAGAGAGAAGGATGTTGTGGGGGACCATGTCAAAGGCTTTACAGAAGTCCAGGTAGCCCATCCATAGCCCACCATTTGTCCACTGATGTAGTTACTCCATCGTAGAAGGCTGCTAGGTTGATCAGTATTGCATCTCCCCTGGTAGGGCTGTCTACTAGCTAGATTAGGAAGTTACTCTCAATGTACTCCAGGAGTCTCCTGGATTGCCTACAGCTTGCTGTGCTACTTTTCCAGAAGATGTCGGGGTGCCCCAGGAGGATGAGAGCCTGTGAGTCAATGCCTCCTGTAGCTAGGTGAGAAAGATTCATCAATAGTCTCTCCCTGACTCCAACAACAAGCTTTCCTTTGTTGCCTCAACCTGCTTGTGGCTATTCTTCAGAGACAGTTCTTCACACTCTATCCACCTCTTGATGTGGAGGGCAACCCCTCCACCCTTCCTTTCTCTCTTGTCCCTTCTGAACAGCCTGTAGTTATTTATAGTCACAGTCCAGTCATGGGATTTTTGTCCCACCAAGTTTCAGTAATGGAAACTAGGTCGTAGCTTTCTAGCAGTGTAGTGGCTTCCAGCTCCTCCTGTTCATTGCCCATGCAGTATGCATTAGTGTAGAGTCACTTCAGCTGGGCTGTCGGCTGGTCACCTTCTTAGATGAACATCCCTTAATTCCTTTGAAGTATTTCACTGGTAATTTCCTGTTGGCTTCTATTACCTCAGGAACCCCTGGCTCACCTCTGTAAGACTTCAAGCCTGTTCATGTGGCCAACACATCTCAGGGCTACCAGCTGAGTGTTCTTGCCATCACCCCACCCCTCTAACCTTGGTGTCTTGTCCCACAGCTTGTCACGGGCAAGTCTGATATTGTCCCTCTCCTCCATCATGTCTAGTTTAAAGCTCTGTGAATGAGCCCCGCTAGCTTGTGAGGAAAGACCCTCTTCTCCCTTTAAGAAAGGTGAATCCCATCCAATGCCAGCAAACCTAGTGCTGTGTAGGCCATCCAATTATCAAAAACCCCAGATTGAGGTAGTGACACCAGCCACAGAGACATGTATTAATAGACTGAGTCCATCTGTTTCTTCTAATGTTGCTGCCTGCAAATGGAAGGAGAGAAGAGAAAATAACCTGTGCTCCAGATTCCCTTATCAACCATCCCAAAGCCCTGAAGCCTCTTTTGATTGCCCTTGCACTACAGGTCATTGCCTGATCATCACCCACATGGAATAGCAGTAATGGGTAACAGTCCAAGGGCCACACGAGGCTAGGAAGTTTCCTAGTGATGTCCTTAACTCTGGCCCCAGGAGGGCAGCAGACCTCCCTAAAAGGAGGGTCTGTTTGGTATATTGGATGCTCTGTTCCCTTCAGAAGGGAGTTGCCTACAACTATAACCTCTCTTTTCTTCCACATGGAGGTGGTTGTAATACAGGGAGTAGGTGTTTCTGGCCTTGGCAATACCTCCAGTATAGACAGACCTTCATCCTCCTCATCCATTGACTGGCCTTTCATATCTAAAGCCTCATACTTGTTGTACAGAGGAACCTGGGAGGGCAAGGTGGGCAAGGGGAGGTTTCGCCTGCTACCACCAGTGTAGACTTGCCTCCATACACTCCTGTCCCTTGAGTTACTGACTTCAGATTGAAGCGGGGAGGGTACAGGACCCCCTTGATCTTGTTTTTTTTTGTGGTGGCCATACCTGTCCCTGTTTCAGGAGGACAGAGCATGGTCTCACCAATCTCCTTCTCAAACACCTTTCTACTTCCTCCCTTAGCTCTGCCACCAGGCTGAACAGATCATCCACCTGGTCACATCTCACACAGCTGTTGTCTCTACTGCCATCTAATACTAGTGAAAGGCTCTGCCACTCCCTGCAGCCTGAGGTCTGGATGGCTGCATGTTTCCATGGAAGCTTCATCTGGGTTTCTATGTCCTTCCTGGCAAGTGCAGAGGACACACCTTTGCACCTAGTGGATACCATAGCAAGACTCCTTCTGAGTGGGTGATAACCACCAATTGAGCTAATCTCTTGAGCTGTTAGGGCAACTAGGCCCTCCCTGCGCATCCTGCCACGTGAACTGCTGCAACAAGCTCTGTTTACCTGCCCTGTTTACAGGGCTCTGGGTCACTAATGCTAGCACTCCTTGAGCTGCTTTTTATAGTCTTGTGGGGGGTGGTCACCATTGCCCTGGCAATGACCAGGTCTCATCAACCTCTCTCATGAGAGAGTTGCTGGCTCCTGGCAGGTCTTTCCACAGCCTTGGCATTTCCCTGCCTCAGAAAAACCCTCACTGCAGCAAGATCTGCTGCTCCACTGCAGACCAGGTTGGCTTCAGAGCAGTGTCCCTCGGCAACTGACAGCAGTCTTGTCCAACCTGAACAGTTCTATGATTCCATTCTATGGTTCTATGAAAGTTCAAGCTTAAATACGAGGTATCTGAAAGAATAGTCACCAGTGTTGTGAGAAAATTTCCTTCAGCAGTGTTTGACACATTTGACAAAGACCACTTGGCTTAGAAAAAGAGGGCGTATGGGCTTGCATTAACCTCCAATTGCAGTGTTGATTTACAGAGGAAACATTCCAAGTTTCTTAGTCTCAGAAACCAGACTACAGATTGCAATTAGTTTTCCTTTTCAGAGACACTGGAAGAGGGAGAGTATTAGTAAGAGTCTCTTTGTCCTTTTCTCATACAGCATTTGATGTTATGGATTTCCTTGCAGTTTTATTACTGTGCACACAGATCTGGAAAGGAAGATCCTAACATGTTCACCATGAAGTGTGTGGTCATTAGCTGTGAAAATACAAATATAGATCTGTTAATTTTTTTCTTCCAAACAAGTCCAACTTATCCTTCATGGACATGAGAATAGATTTAGCACATGCCTCTCTGTGAATGTGATAGAAGATAATATAAACCCTTCAAGAGCTCTACATGGAATCTTTACAGGGTGGAGAGTTAAGACTTCTTTTCTTTTTTCTTTTTTTTACTTATTCATTTTTTTTTTCCTTCTTCCTTTTTTTTCCTTCTTTCTTCTTTCTTCTTTCTTCTTTCTTCTCTCTCTTCTTTATTATTTCCTTTTTCTTCTTCTTTCTTCTCTCTTCTTTCTTTTTTCCTTCTTCTTTTTCTTTTTTTTTTCTTTTTTTCTGTTTCCTTTTTCTTTTTAACAAGGAGGCAGTCCTTTGACTTGCAAGTAATGGCATAGAAATTTAGCAACATAATCTATGGTTCAATGTGAGTAATAAAAATGTGTTGTAGACATGAAGCAAAGAGCTGTGGAAGACAGATAAAATAGAAAAGGAGAAATGTCTGAGAAGAAGAGAAGGGAAAGAAAAATGAAGGTAGAAAGTGTAGAGTATAAAATCTTTCCAGTTAGTTCCAATACTGGAGTACATGTGTGTACAAATAAAGTCACAACAGATACTAGAGCACTAACATTATGAGCCCTACCATATAATTGACTTTTTTTGTTGTAAGAGTGTGCAGATCCTCCCTAAAACTACTTAAAGCAACTCAAAGCAAACACTGGCTGCTCACAGAAATCCTAGGAAATCTGAAGAAGCTCCAATATTTTTGGTTTTGTCTTTGCCAGGCTTTTTGAAACAAAATCTACCGAAGGAGAGTAAAATCTGGCTCATTTCGTCTGCCTGTATGTTCCAGAGCTCTACAGGAATCTTTCCTTTTTCTTCCTCCACTCGAAGATCTAGCTCAGTTTTTCATGACGTATTTTTAGGTCATGTTTTTATGAAGAATAAGAAGCACTAAGAAAAATCCAAAGTGTTGTTAAAAGCGAATGGAAAATTTTATATAAAAGGTTTAGCTAATAGCTCAAATACACTCCCTACACCTCTTTCTTTTTGAAAGGATGTGAGATGGGGCTCAGTTTCATTTCAATATTGTAGATCAAGGAAAACATTTTATTAAATGCAGGGAAACGGGCAGAAAGGAGGGAGAGACTGGCTGTATAGGGAAATGCCTTCTAGTGAGGAAAGACAATCCTTAAATAAAAAAGTTTTAAGGCTCTGAGATTGGAAGTCCTGTAATTTTATATTGCTGCTTGGGTTCCAGGTCAGTTTTACGTGAAGAGAGATGTATTTCCGTTTGCTAGTGGCTTAGTAGCTACAATTGGCTGTTCTACCTATTAAAGTCATATAACAATATCTGTTATTTTAAAATCATATTTTAAAGGTCTGCTAAATTTTGAAACAAAATTTTTATGCATGTCTTCTCTGTTAAGGTAAATTTAGATTTTGCAAAATTTCAGCCAGAATAGTTTGGTCTTTTGAAAACACAAAATAAAGAATACATTGTTTTATTCAAATATCTATACTTCTGACACTTTTTTTTCCTTTCCACTCTTCTAACATGCACATACTTTACAATTTTACATGGGAGTGGTTATTGTGTCAGGAGCATGACGTATTCCAATTCTATGAGTCCTGCTAAAATTCTAAGAGTAATTGCATCGCATATACACCCAGTGGCTCTTTGCAGCTATGATTAACAAATATTCCACCTCCACAGAGCATGCCCAAACATGAGGCTTAAGCACAACTATCTCTGAAACTGCCAAATTCCATGTAGCTACACAAATCCCAGAGAAATAAAGAAGCTCTCAGGGTCAAGGAGATGACAAGAGTTGACCCATATAGAAGTGGACTGCAAAAAGAAGTCTATTGAAAGACCTGGCAGGGAGAGAAGAAGAACTGGGTTGACTCAGTAAGGAAACAGGACAAAAAAAGCAAGAGGGTAATTGTATCATAGAATAGAAGCAATAGAAAAGCTTAGCTTTGTGTTAGAAAAAATAAAAATGACAGCTATGTCTAGACTCATACCATTTCTCTCAAGATATATCTCTTTCTTCTGCCAGAAGCATTGTCCCACTGGATGTACAGTAAATTTATTCTAGAAATACACTAGAGCCTCACTATCATCTACCACTCCATCATTATTCCTCTAGTGATGGTCTAGCTGCAAATATCAATCTACCACAGATAAACACCACTGTTAACTGATGCAAAGACTGCAATAACAACTCAAAATAGTTCTCTACAAGGCAGCACTTCTGGTTGTTTTGGGTTTTGTTTGTTTGTTTGTTTTCATTTTGCTTTTTGAAAACCAAGCAGGTTGCATAGAACACTTTTTTTTTTCCCCTGGTTGCAAGATTATGATTCCAAAATGAAGAAATATCAGCATTCATCAGTGTATAATCAGAATTCAGTCTTGTTGTACGCATAAGGAAGCCACCTTCACGATTTCACAATCATATATTTTCCTCCTTCGCAATACCTTATTCAGCATGCATGCTACAAAACATCCTGGGAAGGCAGAAAAGTGGTTATTGTTGGTAGCACTCATAATCATCATAGAGACTGGGAGGTATATAGCAGTTAGACTAGGGGACTGCAGGAGAAAAAGATGTAGTCAGGGCTGAGGTTAAAAGCTAAACTGAATTCCTCTCTCTGCCACATATTTTCTGCCTGAAACTGGAGAAATTACTTGAACTAATATTTTATTTTTTAAAGAAGTGAGGTCTGCATGTTAACTTCTGAGTATCTGAACTGAAGCTTCAGGTCCAGTAAAAGAAACCTCATTTCTTCACAGCTGTAAGTGAAGTTAAAGAAACTTACACTTTGAAGATATGAAGTTTGGTTTACTCCTACATATTCTAAAACATGATTTCCTGCATGTCTTTGTTCTGTCAGAACTGCACATGGTGTTAACATATAGAACTGTACTGTCTCAAATCAAGCTAATTGTTTCTTTTAATCGTAAAACTTCCTGGACGTGATAAGATTTGCTTGTCTTGGGAGTCTTTGTAAAGACAAACTACTGGTTTTGGAGCATTCAGGCACTATAGAAAATCTTGAGTCATCTCAAAGCACATGGCTTCTTGGTCATCAGACACAGTCCCCAAATGTCAAACACAGAATAACGAGGCATAAACGAAACACAGAAAAGATGCTTATTAAGTGAACACTGTCTATGTCATGCACTAAGTGAGTCTGGGGTCCTGAGAGATTAAGGATGCATTGAAGATGTCCTGGTTTTGTTAAAAACAAGTTTCTCTTCTAGTGAATTTCCCTGTCAGCTAAAGTCTTCTTACTAACTGCAGTTTTCCTGAAAGTTAGATACATGTTTTGGCAGACATAGCAATGGAATGCAAGGTCATTGATAATGATGCATCCCGCGAGATGTGCAAGCAGGAGGTGACCTGAAAAATTAACCAACTAAAGTATTCCGTCCCATTCACGTGACACTTCATATAAAAGTGGGGGATCATGAGGATCTCGTCCTTTTTCCTTATGGCCGACATTAGGAGAGGACCTTGCAAGTTGTCCCTGTGAACTGAGGCCTAGTGACAGACTGAATCCAGTTCCGGTTGGCTGCAGAGTCCAGTCCAGGGCTTCGGGTGCCAGCTCTTCATCTGCTGGAGCAGTTGCCAGGACTTTCAAGATTGGTTTTGTATATTTTGTATTATTTTCTCTATTTCTATTAGTAGCATTAGTAAAACATTTTTAATTTTTTCCAACTCTCTTCTCTCTGTCCTTCTTTCCCTCCCAATCGCCTGTCCTTAGTGGGAAGCGGGGGAGAGGAAGGGGCTGAAGGGGAAAGAGGTGGAAGAGGAGGTTAGCAATACATCTGCCACCGTTTTATTGTCACCCCGCAATCAAACCACGACAGAAGAAAACATTGTAATCAGATATATAAAGAAGCCAAAACTATGGAAGCACAGACAAACCTGCTTCTGCTGTTTCGCACTTTTTGAATGCTGGAGTTTGGGACTGTCATACTGTTCTCTTCAAACTGTGTGTCTGTGTAATTATCAGTTTATTCCCTTTCCTAATTAATTTCAAATGGTTTGTTCTGAATGTTTCTTATAATACTTAGTGGGGCACCTAGGGATGTCTCTTGCCAGATTAAAGACAGTGGCTTTGTGGGGAAGCCAGCAAACAAACAACACGGAGAGAGTGAGCATTGAGTGTTAAGCATACTTTCAGATGACTTAGAGTTAGGAGAGAAAGAAAAAAATGAAGCTTAATCTCAGGGATTCACAAGGAAACTGAAACAGCAGATCACTTGGATTAAGCGAGAAAGAAGACTCTGTAACTGTTAACAACACAACAATTTAATCTGAGTATAGATCTAGCCAATGGTTACTACACTACCAGATTTTAACCAGCATTCTCTTAAGGGAAATTACGCCAAACTGGGCAAATCTTAACTTCTGAAGGAGTTTTAAATGTTTTTCCCCCTAATTAGCACCCACTAAATCATGTTACATATTGGTAACAACCCACCCAAAATATGAACTAGTAAAGACTCCTATGATTCAGACATACATGGGCTTTCAAATAAAATCTTGAAGGGGATATAAAAATAGGAAGTTTTAAAGGAATTAGGATAGAGGACGATCCAGGGTAATATCTTGTCCTGAGAGAGCAAGATGTGACACTGATAGGGAAGAGAGAAAAACCTGGCAACGTGTACTCTTTCAAATATCAGAAGTCAAACTATTTATGTGGTCTACTTAAAGAACTCAAGACAACTCATCTAATGTCATTTATAAAGTACTTTTCAAGTGAGTGTGTGGGGTTTTTTTCTTAATTAAAAATGTCTTCATATTCCAAGCTTGCAATCCAGCAGTTCAACAGAAACTTAATTGACATAGTAACCTCTAATATTTAAGTTCAATTTTTTGTTAGGTTTACTTTCCATTCCAGCAACATTTTATTTTTTATTTCCCAATTGTTATGTTCCAAGCACCTCCAGTTTTGCCTCTTTAAGAGACAGGAACTTTATTTTAGTACCATTTCTATTTGATAGTTAATGATTCACAGTATTTTACTGTTATCTTCTGACTGGCATGAAACTAATAACCTTATGATGCTGTTTGGCTTCTGTATCAGATACAGTGCACAATTTACATCTCAACTTTAAAACTACTAAGTAAAATATAAACCACATCAGTTTCATGTTCTCCATCCACCAATTTTACACAGCAATTATCTAGTTAAGGTTTATTATATGGGTATTTATAATGGGCAGCAATTGCTGTTTATTTAGCAGTTCATCATCATCAATGGACTCTAACTGCAGGCGACATTTAAGGATAAATTTGTCTGTCACTGCAATTGATTGAAAGCATATTGTTTTGACCACTGTTTATTTCAGAAAAATATGTATGAGAATTTAAGGAGGCAGAACACGGTGACTTGGAATCTGACTAGAATTCTGGGTCCTGTTCTTAAATGCAAAGGAATGTTAATAGGCATAGTTACAGCAAGATAGTCATCAGCACTCCATAGGCAGTTGATCTAATCCTGAATAAAGTCAAATACACAGCCAGATGGGCAAAAAAAGATGGAGAGCTCTTCTCAGAGTCATGGGCAGGATTCAGAGAATGAAACTATGTCCCTTATTTGTCACCTGCACCGCAAAACTTTACTGACTGTTAGTCACCTGTTCCTTATTCATGGATGGTGATTAAGACATTTCTATGGCATAAACTTCCTCTTCCCAGTCACACTGAGCTCTTTCTCTCACCCAGGAGAATAAGCCACAAGTAGGTTGCTTTGCTGCTTTTCTGATTCCAACAGTACCTTATTTTGTAATGCGTTACTATGATTACTAGTTCTTTCTGGCTGTTCCTGTAATAATTTTCTGGCTAAAAAATTTTCCAAAACAATTTTACAATGTATTGAGGCGGGAAAAAAGTAAGCATGTAGGAAATAAGTGATCATTTCCTCAAGTGCTAAAGATCCTAACAAGTCTTTTTGTACTGCAGAATATTTTAAAATAAAGTTTGCTTTGCAGAAGTACAAAACCAGCCCCCAGATACCTGTATAGACATTTTTGTACCTGCAGTCTCTATGCTATTTTTTTTCCAGGCTGTTTCTGTGTCCTCTTGTAGGCTCATACATCATTTTTTGGCTTGCATCAGCAGGGTTAAAGCACATGGTACCTTCCTTGGAACAAAATCCAGGGTGATGTAAGTCTTGCTTTGATTTTTCAATTTCTCTATGTTCAAACAACAGCCAAAAGTAATCAATCAGTGCCTAGAAAAATAGAATCTTAGAGGATGATTTGCATGCAAACTTCTCTGGAGAGAACAGGCATAATACATGTTAAAACAAAGTGAATAAATCCAGAAAACCAATTGCAGATGTGTCTTTCATACACAGTTGGAGTATAGAGGAGGCAAGACTTGAGAAAGTTTGATCCAGTGAATTCATGTTTCAAAAGCTGCTCATTGCCAAAAGAGCGTGCATGAGTTAATTAGGACATCCATGTTGATATTTTTTAATCTTTACATACTCGCAGTGTAATGCCAGGTATATATCATATAGCTATGTGCTGTTGTGATTTCTGTTCTAGTTTGCACATGTGTTCGGTTCATCTCATTTTGCCTAAAAGCAAACAGAGAATGGTGTTAATAAAAATATGAAAGTGTCCTAGAATACAGTAAGAGCTTTACAGACTGGAAGTCTGTATGTCAATATCTCTTGAATCATTTAGTTACAGAATTTATGAGTACTTTATTATTAATACGAAGCCCAGAATGTTCCTGTTGGCTGCAGCAAAAGCTGCCTTTGCAAGCAGGAAAGTAAAACTAAAGGCAATCCAACGAGCTGAGGCTTGTTATTTCTTATGAGTTGGTTATGGTGATCTTGTAAGAGTAACTGAGAAGTTATTAATTCAGCTGCCTCTGCCTGCTGTAACACTGAGCATACCTCCTACTTCGTAACTCTCCACTCATGTCACAGGAATGTTTACAAGACTAGAAGCAGCGCAGACTGCACATTAAGACAACACTGGTCTGCTACTCTTCAAGCTTTCAAAACTCAGTTTTCCAGACATGGGGGAAGCATTTTTTAGCAATTTAAATGAAGGAATTCAGTATTTCCAAGTTGACAAGCATAAAGCCTGGGAAATCCCTGCTCTTTGGTTTCTATCTAGTAACTCTCACGGGCTTCAAGACAGTCAAGAGCCATTTCACAAGTACTTAGGCTGAGATTTACCTGAAACTGAAAGCTAGAACAAGCACTGCCTGTATTTCTCTTGAGCACATAATGACTATAGCAAACAGAGATTTTTTTTTTTTTTTTTGGCAGAATAGTTATGTCAGTGAAACAACAAAGCCACAACAGTATTTAAAAACTAATGCTTATGTTCTTCTTCTGGCCATTTTAAGGAAAGTTTTTTTTTTTTATAAACCTATCTCTGCCTCGCTGTGATTTTCGTATTTTCAAGTGACAAGGGTATATCACTGTCCATTTACACACAAATCATATGGACAGTATGCAGGCAGGATTATTTTCAACTTACCCAGTGGGTGGGGGTTTTTTTCTGCTGATTTGTATCAAATGACTACTGCAGACTTAATATTTCAAAACCAAGAAATTCTGTCTCTTCTGTTAAGGAGCACACCCACAAATATGCTCTCTCATCCAGACACACCTTTCTATTATAAACCTTTCCAGTAAATTTATACATAAATAGAAGGAGATATAATCTCGATTTCTTCTGATCACTTTAGGTAAAAATCTCTAGTTAAGAATTTCCAGAAACACAGTGACAATTCTTTGGATCATATAGTCTAAACAAAAATAGTTTTGAAATAGACAACTTCATATTTTTATTATATCAACATTTAAAGTCCTCTACAATCTTACTACTTATGATTTATTAATTGTGATACAAAGTTGCTTTTTCGTATAGTGTAGTTTGTATAACACAAATAGGTATTTGGGCTTTGTTTATGGAGTTATACTGTACCAATTTAAGAATTCTTTTTGCAAGACCAAACAACCCATAAAGTCCTCATAGAAAGAGAAGTTACCTCTTCCTTAGTGTGCATTCTTCAATTTACTACCAGAAAAAGTGTTTACTGGTTTGCTAAATTGTTCTCTTTTTTAGATAGTATGCGTATGAACAATACTAGCATGACATACAAGCTATGTATTAATTTGGGGTAGTTTCTGTGTGTAGACAGACACCACCAATAGTCATTCAGCCTCACATTCTCTGAGCTTACTCAGAAGATAACCAGGAACATTTGGAAAAGAAAAAACAGCTAACTGACTCAGTGAATATAATCAGATTTCCAAAAATGATCCCCCTGAGGTAACAAATATATTTAAAAGAACAAATGAGTCATGTTGCTATAGCAGGACAATGTTTGCACGCATCGTAGCTATGCAGTATAACCATGGAAAACTTTGTGACAAAGGGATAATCATGCTTGTGTAACCCATGCATATAGGCTTTGCTACTATCTCAGTCCAGTTCTACACAGCTCATGACTTGGTTTCACTTGCTGTGAATTATCACACACAGTGTATGAACAAATTCCTTCATTGGCACTTATCATGTCTCTGGCCATCATTATTCCACCCAGAAAGATAGTAAAGCAATAGTGTACTGCAATTTCCTTGGCACTTCCAAATGTTAACTCCTCTGATGGTACACTTAAAAAGGGAACACCTGCAGAAAGTGGCATCAATCATGTAGAAGACAGCACTTTCACCTTCTCTCACCAAAATTGTGCCTGAAAAGAAGAAAATAAGATATTTACACTCTTCATTTGTAGGAGACATCACTTTCCTCTGCAAATCATGCTGCAGGCAGGAGTGTTATGTCTGCTTTCACTGGTAAATGTTTGGCCCTTCCTTTCTCTGAGATTTGGAAAAGTAGAGCACTGCTTCATTGTGAGACAGCAAAACCAAGAAATGGATGCCTACAAAGAATCAGACTAAAACATAGACTCAAACATACCTCAATGACAAAACAGGAAGGATGCAGGGGGTCTCAGCTCAAGGCTGTGGTCATCAGCAGTCTTATCTCAACATTTTTATTCCATGTAGACCTATGGTTTGTGCCAGTAAAACGATTTTGATTTCTGCTACTGAATATGCTCAGAATGCCCACAGGCAAAATTCACTGAGATCACAAGCAGTAAAAAGTGTGATCAGATTTCTCATAATTGATGGTAAATATTGTTTACTGTTCACCTAACACTGAACTGTAAGATAATCTTTATTTATGGGAATAATAAATAAAGCATAGGCTTTACTCCTGAGAACCATGACTCCAGGACAGTCTTGCACATTAGCCTCTCTGGCTGACTCTCTTAGTTTTTGAATGTTATGCTCTTGGCTACATAGTTGTTCACTCTCATGATATAGGTAAAGAAAACCTAGGTCCTAGGTGCTAGATTACCCTCTATCTATCTGTGGCTTTTTTCCTGAAGGGTGAACCCTTGTCAGAGGCAATCGCTGAACCAGGGTCTTCTATTTTCTGAGCAAGTCTAAGTGTCAGACTTCCTTTCAGAGGAATTCGTGCTAAAACCACATTCATCACTGATCCAGCATCCTGACTGAATAGACAAATGGGCTTCTGAACTATAGAAGAGGGTGTCTTACTGCAAATTTCAGGTTTTCGTACACCTCAAGTCATGACTAAAGTAGAATTCCAAGACCAAGGAAAAGGCCAGATTTAAGAAGTACTTCTCTACTGGCCTCCATGAGTCTGCCTTGAACAAGCAGGCTGGCTTTTAACCTAATTCTCTGTGAATTGCAAGATGTTTAACATTCACAGGTTGCTTTTTTCATCTGAGACTTTTGTCATTAATTTCCAAGCTTTTCAGCAATTTGACAGCCTAAAAATCTCGGAAACCCCAGCACACGACTTAGGGATGTAAATGCCAGTACTGGGACAGCTGTGTGCAAAAGACACGCGCAAAAGTCTTTCATAAAAACATGCACCAAAGTCTCCCAGTCTCTTCCTTCTGAAAGAAATAGTGAACTAGGTCACTCTGTTTAGAATCACATATTCCCTCAAAATCTGTAAGGCACACTGTTGCAAGTTAAGAGATGACTCATTTGCCTCTTCATAATATTCAGATGCTGGATTCCGAGAAAAAAATACTTCCAAATTCAAAGGTCACAGGGCAAGACCATTACAATCATAACCTGATGAAAACTTCTATTCTTCCATCATGTGTAGCTAGCATTTACTCCACAAGATTTCACTGGAATGAGAAACCTCCTTGCATGCACAGAGTCTGGGAAGCCTCACATCCTGTTCTCCTCACATCCTGTTCTACTTATGAGGACTGGGTTCTTCCTCTTTAAGTCTTTGAGATGGAAAAAAACAGTTTCTGAGCTTTGTCAGCTCCTATGCAATATTCTATTTCTCTCTTGGGTTCATATCCACATTTACCAGCAGCTACAGGTGAGAAATCAGATAACATTACTAGAGCATGATCTCTTGATTATTACCTGACAGATCTATTATGTCAGCAGAAAGCACAATATATATGCGGACAGACATGAGCAAATGTTGCATTACTGTCCATGGCTACATAGTAGGTGGACTGAGGCAGCATGTCTCATCCTGGAAATGTAAGAGTTCTGTTTGTTTAAATGCACCTAATCCAGCATGACATTAAGCCAGTGGAAATATTAACTCATCTCTGGTTTTGTGCACATGTTAATACTGTGCTGCAGTCAGCATTTCAAGTAGTTCCTTTCACAAGAAACATGACATGCATAAAAAGGAACTACTAATGTTCTACTGTCTTTGCTTGTAGTAAAATTTATCGGTTTCACTCAGCTTCCCTTTCTACCTAAATTTCATGCCATGCCAGGGTGAGGCCTTTGCTTTAAGAAAAAAAAAATACATTAAACCTTTAGAAAAGTGTCCAGATGATCAAAACAAACAGCAAAAAAGAAGGTTCTGAAAATTATTTTACTAAAGACATCTCACACTGACTGACCTGTAGAGTTTGGTGTTGTCAACTGATTACCTATTTATTCTCTGAACCATTGAAAACTAAACCCAAATTTAGATGATAATCCATATAATTTCTGGACAAAAAGAACAATCTTTTATTCAAAAGAGTTTTCACCATTTAAACTATTGTGATAGTTCTGTCTTTTCTTATACACTGCCAGAGATTTACATAGATAAATTATGGAATGAGGTGTCACATCTGAATGAGTTTACTTGGAAAACAGTGTACTTTAAAGATACTGTGGCATAGGCTGAAGTGTGAGCTAGTAACTTGTTCAAGGTACACACTGAACAGGAGAAACTCCTGTAGCAGATGCAACCGTCATACCATTACAGATTGAAAATTCAGTTGCTGAACATGGAGTTTAATTCTCAGAGCCAGGTGCATGATGTTATGCACCGTCAGAAGAAAATTTTACAAGAAACTCCCTGAAGTAGAAAGAAAGCCACACACCTCCCCAGAACTAATCGGGGGAGTTAGCTTGCAAACAAATTTCATTTGTTATCAGACTATCTTGGATAATCAAGTCTCACATGCCAGAGTAATCACCGGAAAATTCCTACCCTCTCCCCTCCTCTGTGTATAACTTCTAGTAGATTCTTCAGGTGTCTTATTACTTTAGCTTATTCGTCATACAACACAACTGAAAAGAGGATGCAGAGGTGAACTCCCAGGTTAAATTGTTAGACTGTAAAGACTGGACCTCCCATCGCAGTGAACTTGAGCTCTCTGTGCCTGAGTATTTTTGTACCCTGAAAAGACTCTGCAAAGATAACTTAAACTTTATGATGAGAGGCCAGGAGCCATAGAAGAAACTAGATAGAATACCAGTCATGGAGGTGAAGGTCATCCGCAGTTTTTGATCAGTCTGCAGACTTGCCAGCAGACCAGCAGGCAGATCATTGCATCAGGGTTTATAACTGAGACCACGGTTGAGTTGCGACACAGTGGAAGGCTGCTAAACATTTCCTGTCAGAATTAGGAAGTCAATGCTTTGAATGAGAACAGCTTTGTAGTTCTGGAAACAGACCAAGTTATCAGGAACCAAACACAGGTGTCAGAAAAGAAGGTAGTGGAGAGAACATAAAACAATAACCACAGACTTGTGTGACTGCTAGATAGGGAAACTCCAGAAGATGCTGTGGGATTACTGTGGCTAACTTCAAGGCAGCTGCATGCACAGCAAGCTGAAAAAACTTGTTCATCTTGCACCTGCTAATGGGCTCAAGTAAAAGAGAATGTAGACCCAAGCTTTGACACTTTGCCATTACACGTCCATATTTGAAAATATATAGTTAAAAAGAGGCCTTGAAACATTTGGCTTTATAAAAATATGCCTTAACAACAGAAAATCAATGAAGGAAAAACCCTGCTCTGACTTGTAGTGTTGGATAAAAATGTATTAAAACAAACAAACAAACAAAAACAACAACGAACCCCCAAACAAACAAACAAAACCAAACAAAAACCCCAAACACAACATCCTACTCCAGACTAAATAAATAAGTAAAAAAAAGAAAAAAAAAATCAATAAGGACTGTAAAGTAGATGCACTACTAGGAATATTTTTTCAAAAAACCTTGTGATATTAGATCATTACCAGCAGATTTCTGAAAAAAATGTCAGCCGTGTCATCAGTCCTTACAAAGGAAGAAAAGAACAATATGAGCAATTCTCACCTGTTCTTTAACCAAAAAAAGAAATCTTCTTCCAGCATTAATAACTTTTCAAAAGTGTTTTGGTTGGAACAGAAAACAAATAAAAACAGGTTAGAAATTGTACAGCTTGATAGCTGAGAAACTCAGAGCCAAAAAATATGCTGCCTTTATTTTTATCTGATTTGATTACTAATTTAATTTACTTTCTAAGGAAACTTACATGGCAAAAGTAAGCATCCTTGACATGATGGCCTTGTTTCTATGATTTCAATCAATATTACATTAAATTTCTGGCAAACCATACCGCTATAATTGATTTATATTGCAATAACCATGTGCTTATGACTCTATACCAGCATCTATAGCACATCCTCAGGATTAACAGACTTAGTGAGTTGTAGGAAAGTCTGTTTAGAGACTCATGGTTCTTCATTAAACAGCTCATACTTTCAAGCTATACAGTGGAGTTTGTAAAGGAATGTCCTGCCTGGGGAAACACAGTAATGGAAGCTGCCATTGAGTCATCGAGCAAAAGTGGCTAGTGAGAACCTCTTTCCCAATGCCTTGAACTTCAATGATTCAAAGACATAAAAAGTACATGACATGTTGCTTCCTTTCAAAAATTAATCACAAAGCCCAAAGAATATTATGAAAAGAAATAATGTAGCTGGAAACTGTATCTAGGGGTGAAAAACCAGACAGAGTTGTGATAACAAGCTGATGCATAAAAAATGCAAAATAGCTAAAAAGGCTTCCCTTTTTATAATACTATTTTTGTATGTCATAATGAGCTAAAAGTCCTTTTTTACTTAGAGCATTCTAGAAAACATGGTTTGGGCAAAACATCCATGAGCCTCCTAGCTGATAAGAATGGTGCTTAAATTGTTGCTCAACAGAGTCTTTTTACCACATATTGCTAAATATGTAATTAGAACAAAAATTTAGTCTGAGAGCTCCCAGATGAAGTCAATGGATCTGCGCAGGCTGAGACTAGTGGAGAACCAACCCTTTGTCAGACTGTAAAAAAGAAGTTATACACAAGAGCTCAAGGAGTGCCTCTTAGTGTAGACAAACTGTATTATTTACTTGAACAAGCCTAAAAAAAATAAAAATCATGACTGTAAAAAAGGAATTAAAATATACTTCCTATATAATGAGATCCCAGTAGTGGCTAGATACTACTATTTGGTAGAGTAATGGGTGTTTTCAAAATGCATAGTTTCTATGTTGCAGACTACACCCTCTGCTTTACCAAGAAATCTCCAAAACTACATTTCTCATGCTAATAAACAGCAGGCAAGCAAATATCTGTTTGGTGGAGGGGGAGTTGCTTTGGTTTGGTTTTTTTAAGTGCAGCAGCCTCCAAGATGGATCTCAGCAGCTGCTCAACAGCATGAAGTAACATGGCACAATAAGTTTGAAACAATCCCAATTTAAACTGTACAAGGAGATTTCTATGGAGGCTGGAGGCAATTAATCAACCTGTAACATTTCTCACAGTGCAGTTTGCTACACAGCCCCTCCCAGTCCTCTGCTTATTCCACTATTTTGCTGTGACTATCTTTGCTAACTTTACAGCACAGTAGTGTTGTAGTGTTGTAGCACAGTCTTAAAAGCCAATTGCTGTAGTATATTATACAGGCTTGGAAACTATTCAATGTGACTATTTGCACTGTGCAGAGAGAGGGAACTTTGCCTCTGCTTTCAGATAGGATGGAGTAGTCAAAATCTTGGTCAGATGTTCAACTTTGAAGAGATTTAAAATTAACATTCAAGTATGAAAGACCTAATAACCCATGGAAACAACTGGAGGAAAAATACCATTATTAAAATGGCAGAAGAGCCAAGTATAACTATACTTACTGTTGACATGAGCAAAAAATAACTTGCTTCCATTCAAATCCTCTCATATTTCATACAAAATAAAAATTTGAATAGGCAGCACTTGATGAACAGTAAAGCTGAGGCCTAAAATAAGAGTGAGAAAAGAAACTTAAAAAATGAAAACAAAATAAAATGAGAATGGGAAATAGAGAGACACACAAAGCAGAATGATGAGAGAGTGAGTGTGAGTGTGCTAGAGTACAAAATTGGAGAATAGAGAAAGAAAAAAAAAAGAGAGAAAAAAATGAGACACACTAAGGGGACCAGTAAAAGGAAAAAAAAATATAATGATAAAAGAGATCAAGAGATGAAATGGAGGCAATGGAGAAAGGAAAGCACAAGATAAGGCTTTGGGATTGAATAAGACAAACCAGACAGACATCCCCTTGAAGACCTTGGTCTTCCTAATGGGTCATGTGCAAGTTTTGTGAACACTAACAGCTTCACATGTTCTACTAAAACTGCAAAAACTTCTGCTAAACCTCCTACATATTTCTTTCCCAGCTTAATTAGTTAGCTGTCTGACTACCAAGTGAATCTGCCATTATAAAACTGCCATCACCATAAAACACATTAATCTCTACAACAGTGAAGCTGTGCAGTCTACCAACTAAATTACTGTACATTGTTGACTGGAGAGTAAATGCTGTATAAAATGTATGAATACATATGGCTACCAAGTGCACCCTCTCAGCTCTCAAGGGTTATCCTCACTTCAGTACTGACTGTCATTCTAAATCTGTACCTATTCAGTGATAGCTTCGTGAAATAAAAAGCTTTTCAAAATTAAGTTTCCAGAGGCTGCCCTAATCATGCCAAAACATACAAACATGATGAAGGTCTATAATATTTTGTTTTGTCCTAAAGGTATTATTTTGATGCAACCAATAAAGCTTTCCAGGATATCTCACCATCCACCAGGCTAGTGAGTGTAAGGGCTACAAATTTTTGAGACCACTCTTGTGTTCTTATTCATTACGTAGCTTCTAAAACAGTTTACAATGGCAACATTAAACACTGATACTCAGCAGTTATGGACACAACTTGAGGAAGATCTCGTTGCATCATAACTCATCCCACACTTGTGTCCTTGTTCCTGAAAAAGTAATACTGTCCAAGAAAATAATGAACTCCTACTACAATGCCCTAAAAATGAATTTGGATTTATTTTCTGTTTCCCGGGCATAGTGCACTTGGCAACTCAATGTATTTCTTCTTACTTAGGCCAGTTCTGTGTGGTCTAATATTTCCCAAATGAGCTTTTTGAACCTAAAACCTAGCAAGGCAGAAAGTGTACAACATCCTGAGTTTGCTATACCTCTGGCTTTTAAAATAGAGCTCTAATGCTGAGATAAAATTAAATTGGTTCTAGTACATTAAGTATACACAGGCAATTAGGGTAAAAATGAAAACTCGTTTGGTACATTATAAGTGGATCTCTGAGACTACATTTCCCATCTATTAAAGCAGCATATAAGAAATGAATGCAACAGTAATTTTGAAAGGCAAAAGAAGTCTCTGTAACAGACGAGCTGAAAAGCTGACATTCTACTAGGAAAATATATTTATGAAAATTCAAATATTATCTTTAATAGAAGTTGAGATAAACTTGAATAAACAAAGATAAAAACTGAGATTAAGAGAAGACTGAAACTAAACGAGGCTGATCTGGAATAGAGAACACATTTTTACCTTGGTAAAGCTGCAGCAAGGGAGGTTGTACAAGGAAGCCATAGTGCATTGAGATATTCAGAATCTGCACTAAAAGTGACTCATTCTTGGGAGCAGCAAGGGCCAGAACAGTCCCACAGGGACTGAACATGGCGGATAGAGTCAGATGCTGCTAATAAGGGTTTATCAACACTTCCAGGCAAGGTAAGTGATGAACCAGGTTCAGAGTCTGTCCAGGGAGTCCACCAGAAACAAGGTTAGAATGTACATCCAAAGGGTCTGTTCCAGGAGACAAGCTGCCTACAGCCAAGGTCTAGCATCTGTAATTAACTTTTCTTAACAAATGGTTTTCTGCAGTCTGAGAAACTTCATGAGGAATGTGTTATATAATACGCATAATTCTAGAACTATTTCTCCAGGTAAGGACTTTGCTCCAAGTAATGTTCCCAGTAGGATTATCTCTGCATCTTCACTGCAGCTGTTCCAAGGAAATGTACACCCTGAGAAATCTCATTTAAGCACTCTGAAAAGGGTGGTTTTCCTTAAGAGTTCTATTCTGAACAGATTTATAAGGATAATGTCTTCCGATAGCATCCACTAAGGTCTTGCATTTATGATTTACCATGGCTCCTTTGGAGGTCCTGTGCCACTGTGTAAGTATAAGATCTAGCCAGCAAAATGCTTATGGATGCCAGAGCAGAGGAAAATAAGAAAACTGCCTCAAGGGAACATGGTAAGGGAAAATGAAACCACTGCAATGGCAGGAGAGAGATATGAGAAAAATAAGATCAGGCCGTCTGGGAAAAAAAAAATCCAACACTGGATACACAAGGCTTGCTGGAACTGGAAAGTCCAGCAACAGGTATGACAGGCAGATTCTGTGAAGCAATTTGCAAACAGAGGCCTTATGGCTGGTTCCATACAGATAAAAAATTACCCATCAAAGAATCATTCTCTGGTTGCTTTCAGCAGAAATCTGTTCCTTAATTCTGGCTTTCTGCCCCTAAACTTGATGAGTCCTGAGTAGAAGATTAAATTGATAGGTCTTGTTTTAGTTGTTGTCAACAGTCACAATGCTGTGGTTGATCACCATATGTTTACCTGGCACAGCAAAGGAAGAGTCTGTTCTTTCTGGAATCTATGAAAACTACAGAAAAGAGCCTGGTGTTTGTAGGTCATAGTGCATTTGTGTTCTTAGAAATCAGAAATAGCTAACATGCTGCCAAGCACATTGGCATACTGTAAGAATTCTGCTGCTGATACAAAAGCAATGATAACACTTTTCTTTCTTAAAAACAAACCACAATTAATGATTCAGTGACATGCAGTAACACTGTAGCAAACAGTAGAGATAAAGCCTATTGCTTATGAAGCTCAATGGAATTTTTCTCAAGAAGAAACAGCAGTGTTTACCCTCTTTCTAATACACTGCTGTTGTTTCTTTAGCTTATTCACTGCCATAGAAACAAATGTGCTGCTTTAAAGATAACAGTTACTTTTGTGATTTGGCAGTGGATCTACATGTCAAGGGTGGAAACATTTACTTTCTTCAAGTTTAAGGATAGTAAATGTTTTATTCTATTATGTGCTGGAGATAAAAAGAAGGCCTGTGGAAAGTCCAGGTCACAATAAGAAGCAAGTTTCTTCCAAGCCTAGAGGACAGTTGCATTACAGGCTTCGATTCCCATTTCATTCTCCCCATTCAGAAACCTGAAAACTGTGTCTAATACCAATGCCCATACTTAGTTGCAAATGGCTCTCATTTTCCAACCATTCTTTTCTGCATCACTCCCGCTGCTGTAAGGTAACACAGTTAATATGTGGATTTTTTTGGTATCAGCAATTCTCTTTCTCCTATGTCATTCTGCCTTCTGTCCCTAGTGCAGGCAAATTTAGACAGCTTTCCACACTCTGTTGCATTCTAGAAAATACAGCTTACTTCATAGTAAATTGAATTGAACTTGCTTGGTGAAGTAGGTGCTATAGAATATTTTAACATCAAAATGTGAGGGTACACCTGCATAAAATTCTGGCAGATTCAGGATCAACAATACACTGTGAAATGCAGCCTGGAAATTTACCACTGTTTCCAAAGCTCCAAGAAGAATGACTGATATAGCACTGGAGTTTAATCATGCCACCTTAGGGATGACATACAGTAGCAGGTATTTAGTTACTGTAGAGAAAATCTTTCCTCCGCAAGTACCCACCCTGCTGCTAATAATCCTGAAAATATTGCGTTGTGTGCAAAATTGAGATTTTTCTTTTCCTCCAGATAAAGAGCAATAATAATTTTATAAAAGAATCTGCCATACAGGGAACAGATGTCTGGATAACAGATTTGACTCTCTAAAAGGTCAGAACTGAATAAAAGCACTGAAGGATGTAAAGGCACAGAGTCATTGAAGTAAAATGTTCTCATGGTAAATACACAAATCTGTTAAAGGAAAGTCAGGTTACAAGCATTTAGCATTGGCATCAACATATGACACTGTGAGCAGAACTTTATTTAGGTTCAGTAGCTGTTAAAAATTGAATGGGAATGATGAAAATAAACCATGGTTTTGTTATCTACAGCTTTTTAAAAAGGATTGTGAGATGCTCACTTGGGACGTTCTTTGCTTCTTAAACCATGCACAGTTGTGTATCAGAGAAAGTATATCTGCCTTCGCAGGTTTGTCCTCCACATGTGTTGGGGTGATGTCCCATACTGCAGATATCTCAAAGTGGTATGGAAGGCAAGAACTGTACTGCTTTAGATGGAGAGAAACTGAAGAAGTTTCTTGTATCCTTGCTTACCACATTACATATGTACAGAGGCTTAATAGGCACTTAATAGGCACATTGCTCATATCTTTCTAAAACATTTCACTCCAATGATACACACAAAGAAAGATTCCTGTATCTCTTGAATATGTCTGCGGCATAAAGATTTGTTCTGATTCTTCTGGGATTTTAATTGAAATGCTTTGGAAATATTTTCCTGTTCAGTTTCGCACAGAAACAGGCCCATAAAATCTGGAATGAATACCATATGTTCATGTCAGTGTTCGGAGCACTAGGCATCTCAGGAAATTCCCCACTGATTCCTGGAGGAAGTTGCCTTTTACCAAATACCACTTGGCTGGCATGCCAGGCACAAATTGTCCTTGCTGGTTACTTGAACTAGGCCAGACAAGCCCCTGAATAACTCCATCTCTATCCTGCTGATCACATATGCACTCAATAGACTCCACATAAGAAATTTCAAAGACAAAGCATTATATACTCAGAATGGTTGGAGTGAAGGCAGCTGTACAAATGTTAACTTTTACTGTGGATGAAAACCTATGATGCAGAGAGGCATGGAAGATAAGTGCTCTGTTCTGGAGCTCACTGAACAGTTCCTGAAACAGAGAGACAAGGTTGCTTGTGAGTCACTGAACAACTCACTTCTTCTTCCATTCACCAGACTTGCCCTGCTTCCTACAGCGCCAGCCAGTTGACCTGCATCTCCATTTTTCCATTTTCAATATCCACCTCTGGCATATGTTCCTCTTCTTGGAAACTCTTCAGCATGGTCTCCTTCTGTAACCTTCTGTCTTATGTACTCCCCCTCCAGACAATTTATCTTTCTTGGAATATAATAGGAATTGCATACTCAACTCATCTGTTCTAAAAATCAGGCCTAATTATGGACTTAATTACATGACTGTATAAATTACAGTCATGATAATTAATTATTTTTATTCCAAATAATAATTTGGAACAGTACTGGGAAAAATCCAGTGTATGGCCTTTTTATAATAGTAATCCATTTGCCTTGGTGTTTGCAATCAAAGACATCAGTTTGATGATGTCATGCTCTTGGTTTAAGACAACAAACCTAGTGTGCTGTAATCAGCATCAACATGTACCAGAATCTCTTGCTTTTTCCCCTACTGTTTTCCTGCTGTAGTGTCAACCTACTATACACTAAAGAAATGTTTTATTGTGTACGTGCAAAGTATTTAGAAGATGTCTACCTCATTATTCTTAGGTTTTGGAAAGTCGTGTATGCTGTGAAAAGTTCATATCCTTATAGTAGAATTTTCTTCTTTGTTTATGTCTAGTTTGAGGGCTTCTTTGTGTATACAGAGTTAGTATCTATATTTCATATTAATTTACTATGTAATGCAGTTATCCTGAGGAGCACTATTTAATTTTTTTTCCACTCTAAAAATAAAGGAGTCCAGTTGTCTTCTTAGCTGGATATGTTCAATATGAAATCAGAGCACACTTCTAATTCATTGTTTGCACACAACTTACCCAGTATTAGTAGCAGTTACCTTTTTTCAGTTCCTGATACCTTTTTTCAGTTCCTGATTTTTAAAAGTGTCTGTATTTTCTTTCATATGCCTCAGTAAATCACTTGGTAGGCATCTGGTAAGCAGACACTCCTTGGAAATCTGGGGTTTGAAGTTTGGAGTTTCCTGGGCACATACGCTTAAAACTCAACAGTCATCTGTAAACATTTAACTTTGTGCCGGGAATTACTATGACTGAACTTTCCTCTTCTGATTCATGATCCAAATCTCCACATTACAGATAATAGTAGTTGATGCTGAAGACTGGATCAGATTTAATCAAAACTGAAGATTAGAGTGTCTCTTTCCTGCTGTTTCTATTTCATGTAACTTCAGTTCACTGCTATAAAAGATATGAAATCTATCAGGAAAATAATCAAATCAAGCTATTCTCCAGCAAGTCCTTTGTTTCTCATTTTGAGAGTAGCTTGCAAGGTGATTTTCTGCCTATGTATGAGGCAGCTCTCTTCCAGGAATGCAGAAGTTGTATGTAGCATGTATATCTTTATCTTCAGGACAGGCACAACAACTGATGTTGTTAGAAACACATCTCCAAGCCTAAGGAAAAATTCATTATTTTTATATCATACAGTGCAGTGAGAGTACAAAAGTTCATCTCAAAAAACAAACACTCCAAAAAAAAAATCATTCAAGTTCATTCTCTAGGGAAACAAGAAGCAGCAAGTTAAAACCTAACAGTGGTTTCTCTTCATGCTTACTCAGTGATGTAACTCAGTGATGAGAGTCCATTGGTTAAATACAAGACTCGGTGTTATTTTAGACATATTTGGATATCCCACCTGGTCTCTAGCTGACACTCCTGAAGAGCAGCTGTTGTCCCCTATGATTTTAGCTTTTTCTTTCTCTCTCTCTCTTTTTTTTTTTTTACCAGGTTGTCCCATCCCAACACATGGGATGAGGGATGAGTTAACTCTGAACACGACACACACCCTGACTCAACAGATGAGATCAGGTGTGAGTTAACTCTGGGTATTTCTGCACAGTAATGCGAAGTGAATGACAGACAATCACTCCAGAGGACCAATTCAATTATGAATTTACTAAAAGCACCTGGTGGAATACAAATTACAGCAATTAGTGACTTGGCAAAAGTATGTTGTAATATCACAAAACTTATCAATACATTGACAGCAAAAGTCCTTCAAAAAACAGTGGATTGGCAACAATTAGTAACTATAATGCAAAACTTAACAAGACTTTAGCAGCAGAACTTACAATGATACTGCTTTTATATGTTCAAGAAAAAGGAAAAGAGAGAGAGAGAAGGAAAACAAAGATATAAAAGAGAGAAAGATATCACCACTCCACAGGTTATCGGTCCAGCGATGATGTCCTATGGAGGGAGGGTGGTTGCATTGAAGACTTTGGTCACGGTGCGCAGCATATACACACCACACCTGATGCCACACACGGGGTCATTTTATAACTCAGTTCATTTACATGTGGATGGTTCATCTCCTCCCTCTGTTCACTGTTCATGAGGAAGAGTGAAACAGGTTTAAAGACCCTTATTAGGAAGACTCTTCTGGAAATGGGTCTAGGGTCTTCAAACTAGGGGAACATTCATGGTACTGACCAGAAGTGAGTTGTTTTGCGCATCAGGGGTAGCTGTTGGTTCATGGTTTCTCCTGATAATTGGTAGTCTATCATCCCAATTAAGCCATGGGGCCTTCACTGATTGCCTTTATCTTACAAGGTGTCTGACACCACAGCCAAACACAAAACCTTAGGAAAGATAAGACGAGATGTCTGCCTCCACAGCCACCTATCTAATCCTCCCAAAGTAACAAAACCTAGGTGTTTAAGGCATAACATGGTCCTTTGTTCTGCTAAGAGTGGGGGGGAGTGCTTCGGGGTTGTCACACAGGTGTAAAGGGCCACCACAATCCCAACACACAACTTGAGGGGTAAGAAAAATGAAAATAGTAAAGACAAATTATAAACCATGCTAACTTCAACAATGGTGTATTTTATATATCTCTCAGTAAGCAGCTTCTAAGAAAGTGATTTGGCAACAGCTACCTTGCTCTAAACTGTGAAACATAGTATGCGCTTTACATTAATGAGTCCTGCTTTAGTGAATCTTGAAGAATTAAAACAGTTTGTTGACAGGTAAATGAATACAACATTCACAAATATACATATATCATAGTCACTTATCTTAAAGCCTCTGCTTTTGTCCTTTTGCAGAATCTGTGAAGACAAATATCAAGCAGTTCCTGACACAGGACTGGTAAGCATAGAAGACAGCTTCAAGGAGAAGCAGAACTAGCAGAGATTATTCAAAGCCAGTGGAAGATGGTGACTCAACCACTTTTTTGAGCAGCCTATTCCAAAGCTTGACAATCCTTCAGTGAATAAATTTTTCCTAAATATCCAGTCTAAATCTCGCCTTTCTGAGATTACTGGAAAAACTGATTAAACATTGCCAGGTAAGAAATTCTCCAAATTATTTAAACAACTGACATATAAATGACCTCATAGTGGTAGTCAGTACTAAAATAATCTTTATGCATACATTTTATTATTTATATAAATTTATATCTAAATCAAAACTTCTGCAAATGAACATCTGAAATTTTCACAGCAATTCTAATAAAAACATTTTTGACTATAGATATACATCCACAGTTTTGTGAAAACATCAGTGTATTCTTCAATATTTTTTGTAAACTAGGCCATTAATTCTTTCAGTACCTTGAAACTAATTTTAAATGAAAAAAAATGAGTAAAAGAAAATTAGATGTTGCTCTCACCTGGTTGAGAGCCTAGGAAAAGCCATCTTTGCATTTCCTGCCATCAGTGACATGGGGACCTACTCCAGAAAACTTATCTAGCAGTTGCATACCAAAAATAATTGCTCCACCCTCCCCCCCACCCCCAGTCTTGAGGTATGCAACAATCCAGAGTTCTTTTGCCACTGAGTTTTCTACAGAGTTACTATTTTCCTGTCCTGATCTCTCTTGCTTTTTGTCACTACGCAGGCAAACTTATCTCAGAGGAGCAAGCACTACCCACTAATATGACTATGCAGTAGTGTTTGGTTGGTTGGTTGTTTTTTGGTTTTGTTGTTGGTTGGTTTGCCTTGTTTTGTTTTTAAAGATGACATTTCCTCTGGCATTGATGCCTGTCTAGTTGATTCTGAAATAAAAAGTAAATTGGTAATTACCATCCACAGCTAGTCACTTTGTTATAAACAGTATACACACACACTACTGAGTCAGATACAGTGCACATGCACAAGCAGACAATCGCATTAAACAGCTTAAAAAGTAAATAGGACTCAGGTTTAGAAAAGTGCAGAGAAAATAATAGCTTAGCCTATGCCTAAAACAGTCCTATTACCACTTGATTTTGAGAATATCCTTTTCTGGATTCATAGATTTATCAACAAACTTAAAGTACTCTTCAACAGTTGCAGGTTTTGCTTGGTGAGTTGATTGTCTTTTTATTCTTTAAGAAAAATAAATATTTAAAACCTCTCCAAGAACACTGGACACATTATGCTTACACAAGACAACTCTTTCTACCACTACGCCCCACAAAATATTATGAAGACATATAAGGGAAAGCTACCTTCTCATACAAAGATTGCTTCATAGATTCTTCAGGGTATCCCTCTTAACCAAGAATATTTGTTCCTAGCTATCCTTTCACCTGTCTCATCACTTGTGTTTGAGCAACAGATGCAGTATTGCAATTACTTTCTTCAAATGTAATCTGGGCAGGTTTTTCTTAGGGCTCCCCCAGTGTTGTACCTATACACACATACATTGACACACATCTAATACATTAAGGAGGAAATGTTGAAGTCTCAGAAGGGGAATTCAGAAGCCTGTCTCTCTGTTCATCCTGTAGCCCAAATCTGAAAGGTTTTAACAAATGTGGCTGAAATAGCAGCTGATCCTCTTTACCAGTCATCTCAGCATATACAGATATACATATGCACAGGCACACATGCAAAGTATGCACACATGCTTTAAAAGGAGGCCCAAGAAGTAAAATTCTGAATGTATTATGGAATATTAAAGTTTTAAAGTATTATTTCCTTCAGTGTTTGCTGAAGACATGAACAGAAATCATCTGCTTATCCTTTATGGCTTAAAAAAGATCCAGGCATTCCTTGATAATCAACAAAATAGATATAATGCTATACAAAGATACTTAAGCACAGGTGAAAAAGAGCACTTTCTTTTGACTTTCTTTCGACTTTCTTTCATCTTTTCTACTCTGTACAATAGGGATTGTCTTCCAAAATAAAGATAACTTCCTGGAATTGCTGAAATGTAGTCTTTGGCCAAAACACCTCTCTCTCTCAGCTCAGATCTCAATATTTAAGACATACGAATAATATTTAAGACACTCCTGATAAGTCAATTTAGTTTCATAAGCATTGGTGCTACTGGTAAAAATGGAATTGCTTATCTCCAAGAAAACAGTGAGTATTTACCTTCATAAGCACTGTTCTAATACAGCTAAGTGCGCCACAGACTAATGGTTATTAACACCGTCATTATGTCAGCCCACAGTAGGGAAAATCTGTCCTCATTCAAGACAAAAGTATTAACACAGCAGCGGTTCTGTTGCGGTCCTGTTCTTCGTTCGACTTTCAGACAATGAAACTAGCTGCATTGTGACTAGAGGCATTGGAATGGAACTATTAACAAAAATAATGTGAAAAGGAGCCAATAATCACATTTTTTCTCCTTTATTAGAATTATCCATTTCAATAAGAGGGCCCAGACCCTCTGTTTGTGGCTTTCCTGTGCAGCTGTCAGAATGGTTGAAGTCTGTCATATAGCACACAAGCATACAGGAAAAGCAGCCCAGGAGGCACCTTAGAGCATTGTTTAGGATAATTTAGCACATCCCAAAATGTCTCTTCTTTTCCAGGCTGAGAGTCACTCAGAATCATTAGCCCTTGTTATGAGCCTGAGTAAGACATTACCCGCTTTGAAGACTATGATAGTTAGATTGTGTTCAAAACAGGAATGTACAGAGCAAAGACTCCTAATCTGCCTGAAAAAGCTCTAACTCTTCTATACTTGCCAACAGGGAAATGCGAGATGTTGAGAAATCTGAGAAATTTTTGTAGGCACAATCAGTTCATGCTAAGACACATGGAGGACAGTGAGGTGATTTGAGACAGCCAGCACAGCTTCACCAAGGGCAAGTCATGCCTGACCAACCTAGCAGCCTTCTACAATGGAGTAACTACATCAATGGGCAAAGGAAGAGCTATGTATGTCATCTACCTGGATTTCTGTAAAGCCTTGGACACGGTCCCCCACAACATCCTTCTCTCTAAATGGGAGAGATATGGATTTAATGGATGGATTTTTCAGTGGATAAGGAATTAGCTAGATGGTCGCATCCAGAGGGTAGCGGTCAATGTCTGCATGGACATCAGTGACAAGTGATGTCCCTCAGGGGTCTGTATTGGGACCAGAACTGTTTAATATCTTCATCATTTACGTAGACAGTGGGATCGAGTGCACCCTCAGTAAGTTTGTGGATGACACCAAGCTGAGTGGTGCAGCTGACACACCTGAGGGACAGGATGCCATCCAGAGGGAAGTGGGCCCATGCGAACTTCATGAGGTTCAACATGGCCAAGTGCCAGGTCCTGCACCCAGGTCGGGGCAATCCCCGATATTAATACCAGCTGGGGGATGAAGGGATTGAGAGCAGCCCTGCGGAGAAGAACTTGGGGGTACTGGTGGATGAAAGATTGGACATGAGCTGGCAATGTGTACTTGCAGCCCAGGCAAATTGTATCTTGGGCTGCACCAAAAAGAGCGTGGCCAGCAGGTTGAGGGAGATGATTCTGCCTCTCTGCTCTGGTGAGATCCAATCTGGAGTACTACAGTGTGTTTCAAAAAAATGCACCTAATTTCAAAGCAGTATATTTCACGATGGCAACATTCCGTTTCCTCAAATTGTCAGTACCAATGACAAATGCTCTTTGGCATTGGTGGACCTATGTCAAAATGCTTTTGAAATGTGCAGTGGACCACAATTACAGATTCAGTCTTGCTGAATTGCAGAACACAAAATACCTTGTGTTGCAGGGTTGCCATCTTATGAATGACTGAGGCTAGGGGCTGTTTATGCACTGGGAGAGGCATCTTGCAGTAACAATTTGAAACTCTATGCCCTGCCCTTTCAAGTGTTAAGAGTTTCATTCATGGGCAGTTCATGGTTACAGAGATATAGTCATTTCAAATTGGGTCCATATTTTTGAAACTCCCTGTACATCCTCAGTACAGGAAAGACAAGTACCTGCTAGAGAGGGTCCAGAGGAGGGCCACGAAAATATCAGAGGGATGAAACAGCTCTCCTATGAGGAAAGGCTGAGAGAGTTGGGGTTGTTCACTCTGGAGAAGGCTCCATGGAGGGCTTATAGAGGCCTTTCAGTACTCAAAATGGGCCTGTAAGAAAGATGGGGGCAGAGTTTTTAGCAGGTCCTTTTATGACAGGACAAGGGGTAATGGTTTTAAAGCAAAGGAGAGGAGACTCAGGCTAGACATGAGGAAGAAATTTTTTACAATGAAGCTGGTAAAACACTGGAACAGGTTGCCCAGAGAGGTTGTAGATGCACCATCCCTGGAAATATTCAAGGTCAGATTGGATGGGGCTCTGAGCAACCTATCTAGGTGAAGATGTCCCTGCTTATTGTGAGGGGGTTAGACTAGATGACCTTTGAAGATCCTTTCCAACCCAAACTATTCTATCATTCTATGATTTGTGAAATGACTCCAAAATAATTCTTGTCTCTCTACTCTTGTGTGAAAAAAAAAAGCATGAATATTATTTTCATTTGAATCTGTGTATTGCTTGTACTATAAAGTGAATAGTAAAGATGCCCTAGAATACTCGCCAAAATAAGCAAGTGAGAAAGCAACATATTGCACTCATAATTATTTGGTGGAGATTTACACTGTAAGCCAGAAGTATCAACAGAGTTTGTTTCTGATCAACCAAGGGATCTGTTATAGTCCCTGCTTTCCATGTAAGGAAGAGGAAACAGCATGATGCTGCCTGCTAAAACCTAGACAAACTCAGTGCATGCTGCTAATGGAGACTTGGACACTACAGAGCAAGTATAAGCTCCTGCACAAATAGCCTCCATGGATATTTAACCTTATAATTTATTTGGCAAGGAGGAAATTAAAAGTGCAGCAAAGTTACAAAATGAAACGTAATTACACCTATTTTCCTAAGACAGGCAGCTGAAACAGAAATTGGTTGATGTCTAGGTCAACAGAGAATATCCTACAAGGTTCAATTGCTTGGGTTCCTGCAAAGTGACGTGAACAGCATGATGTAATGAACATTACACAGACAATGTAAAAATCATGAAACTGTAGGAGAGAGATCTGCTGCACTAATGATTCAGTATATTCTTCCTACAACAGTGAGTAGAAATAAAAATGTTCATAGCTGCCCTTTCTTCCTATCTAGGTCTAGGCCACACAAGAGGAACTTTTAAGGTATAGAAGAGAAACTTCTCTTGATCTCCAATCTTGAAGGACATAAATAGTGGTATTCATGAACATAGCATGGATCATCTTCCTTAGTACAGGTATGTTATTTTCCAGCTGGTTATTTGTCATAATAACACAAATGTTTAATTAGCCAGGTAGGACAATTTTTGTGGAGAAGGGGAAGAACAATATGGTTATTGTATCTGAATAATTATCCACTGTGATGCCTACACATCAAATCAAAACTGATATAAAAGGGAAGGAGTGCAAACTGAATTCAAGCAAATAGCGACAGCTTTTCACTGATACAGTTCAGGCAAATATTGTAATCACACAAAGTAGCCAGTCAGGCTTCCAGTAAATGATTTGCACCCCAGTTTAATCAACGCATGGGTCTTCACCCAAATCCTAAATTTCTGTATTTCTTGAACATTTACTGGTTAGCATGTTTCTACAAATCTCCAGCAGGCTACTGTGAATATCCTCCTGCTTTATTCAAGCATGATTACAAATAAAGAAATCACAAGAGGTTTTAACTTTAAAACTTATGCTTAACTGACAACTTTCAATAGATCAGTTTTTTCCCTGTTTAATCTGTTATGATGTAATTGCCACACTGACTTAAAGGAATCTGCTCTCTATGCCTTCAACATTTTGGAGACAATTGGAACTGAACATCATTGAATATGAGTCACCAGTGTGCCCTGGCAGCCAAAAGGGCAATTTGTGTCCTGGGGTACATCAAGCACAGCATAGCTAGTGAGTTGAGGGAGCCGATTGTCCCACTCTACACTGCACGGGTGTGGTCTCACCTCAAGTACTGTGTTCAGTTTTGGGCATCTCAATACAAAAAAGGACATCAAACTATTAGAGTGTGTCCAGAGGAGGGTGACCAAGATGGTGAAAGGTCTTGATGGTAAAACACAAGGGGTGGCTGAGGCCACTTGGTTTGTTCAGCTTAGAGAAGGCTGAGGGGTGACCTCATTGCAGTATACCACTTCCTCAAGGAGAACAGGGGAGGGAGAGGTGCTGATCACTCTGGTGACCAGCGACAGGATACAAGGAAATGGAATGAAGCTGCATCAGTGGAAGTTCGGACTGGATATTAGCAAAAGGTTCTTCACTGAGAGGGTGGTAAGACAGTGGCACAGGCTCCCCAGGGAAGCACCAAGCCTGGCAGAGTTAAAGGAGTGTCTGGATGGAGCTCTTAGTCAGATGGTCTAGTTTTAGGCAGTCTCACAAGGAGCAAGGAGTTGGGTGCAATGATCCTTATGAGTCTCTTCCAACTTGACATATTCTATGATTTGAGCAGTGTAGGGGAAAGGGACCTGGGGGTCCTGGTGGACAGCAGGATGACCATGAGCCAGCACTGTGCCCTTGTGGCCAAGAAGGCCAATGGCATCCTGGGGTGTATTAGAAGGGGGGTGGTTAGTAGGTCCAGAGAGGTTCTCCTTCCCCTCTACTCTGCCCTGGTGAGACCTCATCTGGAATATTGTGTCCAGTTCTGGGCCCCTCAGTTCAAGAAGGACAGGGAACTGCTGGAGAGAGTCCAGCGCAGGGCCACAAAGATGATTAAGGGAGTGGAGCATCTCCCTTATGAGGAAAGGCTGAGGGAGCTGGGGCTCTTTAGCTTGGAGAAGAGGAGACTGAGGGGTGACCTCATTAATGTTTATAAATATATAAAGGGTGGGTGTCACGAGGATGGAGCTAGGCTCTTCTCGGTGACAACCAACAGTAAGACAAGGGGTAATGGGTTCAAGCTGGAACACAAGAGGTTCCACTTAAATGTGAGAAGAAACTTCTTCTCAGTGAGGGTGACAGAGCACTGGAACGGGCTGCCCAGGGGGGTTGTGGATTCTCCTTCTCTGGAGACATTCAAAACCCGCCTGGACGCCTTCCTGTGTAACCTCACCTAAGTTTTCCTGCTCTGGCAGGGGGATTGGACTAGATGATCTTTTGAGGTCCCTTCCAATCCCTAACATTCTGTGATTCTGTGATTCTGTGATTCTACAATTGAGTTCTGCAGGAAGTGCCATACAATAATCAAGGTTTCCATCTGATCTTAATTCCAACAGAACAAGGCAAGTTAGTGTTTACTATTCCTTCTTTATTCATGTCAGGTGCTTTCTGAAATACTTCAAAACCAAACATCAAACCATTAAGCTATAGTTTAAACTCAAGAATAACTACATACTAAAATAGTTCAGCGACTATATTTACACTTAAAGAGATCCCAGAAAATAAAAAAACCAGGCTTTTCAGTCTGCCCTTTTCTGGTCTTTCTGTATTTTCAATTTTCCCTTCAAAGCAAGTCTTTCCTTGAATGAAATGATTGAAAACAGTGGCACCATCAAGGCTTACACCAAGCTAATCCACCAATGAAGAGTGCATCAATATCTAGGTTCTCATTTCTGAAGAATGACACAGTGATCAGTTCTATGTGATTAGCAGGTTAATTAATACACTTTATTGGAAATGAATTTTGGATAAATATGCATATATTTCTGGTAATCTACAAAATACAGCAAGAGGAAAAAAAAGCACACTTTCCTGTAAAACATTTCATTTTTCATGATACGTTACTATAGTCAGAAAGGAAACTGATAGGATACACATTAAAGATACTTCTTTATTGTGCTAACATCCTTTAAAGCCACCGCAGCAATGCTCACCTTCCTTGTATCTTGAGATCAATTTCATACTCATCTTAGATATACTCCTTCTGCAAGAACAGTATCTAGCTGGCATATTTTTTAAATGTTTGCTAGGACTTTAGTTTAAAGGACACATTCTCAAAGGGTTTGGCCTTGCTTCTTAAAACCAGCAGAGAAATCCCTACTCAGCTCTGTCATCTGGCTGAATTAAATAAAGAAACTTTCATAAGTTTCTAAAACAGCCTAGTACACAAAGACTAAAAGGGAAGGATCCGAATGTTTAAATTACTTAGGAAGGGTTATCAAAACATTAATCTCATTTTATTGGACTAACATTTAGCTAATACTTGGAAACTTTAAGGAAAATGAAAAACCGTCATCATCATAAACATAAAACCAAGTACACTGAACAACCATATTTTTCCATATTTCTTACTTACAAAGCACTACGTGATACAATACCTTTTTAAACAACAACAAAAAAACCCCAAAACCAAACCAAACCAAACCAAAAAACCCCCACCAAAAATGCCAACAACAGTCTATAAACAGCAATTGGTGAAGAGGAATTTGTAGCTGCTAGGACACTTCTTAAATGATAATGCTTAAATGATATTACTTATTAGTAGGCTTCAGGGTAAAGGAAATAATAGCTATGTACTTCTGATCCATGATGCACTATAGTACTAGATGAGAATCTCTCCTGATCTGGAAAACTCAGAAAAATATTAACAGCAGGCAGATGGCTAGTTAAATTTTATTGGTTGTGCTGCAGTACTTTGTAAGAAGTGAAGAAAAAACCATTCTCTAATTTCAAGAACGGAATAGCATGAATCAGGGCAGTGAAGGCGAATCAGTCATGAACAAGAAGCTGAAAAACAGCCCTTCCACAACAGGAAAGTTGTACAGAAGATAAGTTAAAATATTACCTAAACGAAAGGCAGCAGAATTTACTCTCATCACTAGATTAATTGGTACAATGATGTAATAAATTATTTATGAACCTTGCAGCAGTACAAACAATAATCAGCACAAAATCAAATTGAACAAATAGCTCAAGAGTATTAGTTTTCATAGAAACATAGAATGGTTTGGGTTGGAAGAGACTAAGGGATTACATATAGGAAGATTAATTACAGAAATTTTATTTCATAAGGAATACACTGCAGGAAAAAAAATCAAAAAAGGCAAATATTCTGACAGTATAATTAGGGATAGGGATTCAAGCTCACACACAGTTCAATACTTGCCGAGAATCACAAACTTGAAAAACAGCTAGTCTTCATTTTTATCTAACTATGCCTCTTGCAAAGGAAAATAATATGAAGAAAGTAATTTTCCCCAAGCATATTCTAAAGGCAGACATTTCCAGCAGATGTTAGCATACAACGTTTGTTTTGGTTTTGTTTTTTTATTATTTCTTCAATAAAGTAGGTGTCTTCATGATATTTCTTGCTTAAGTATGTGAAAAAGATTTTGTCAGAAGACATCTGAAAGAATAAACCCAGAAAAGTTATGCTTTTCATCTGTAAAATGTTTACTTCAAAGCAAATTTTCTTCAAATGCAAGCATAACTATTTTGTACAGTTCACTTTCTAGGCCATTTTAGCCATTGTCCCCATCCCCAAATCCACAAATTCTTCAGGAAGATATTAAACATTTATTTTCTATATGGGCAATAATTTGTTGTCTCACTTTTGCTGAAGTGGTAGATGTTGCCACGTGGTATGATTACTCTGAATTAATGAGATCTGACTGCTATCATATGTCTGAATTCCAGAGATTTCCTTCACAGACTGATGGCTGGAAATCACATACATCCATCTTAATGTCAAATGATAATGCTAGCAAGCAGGCAGGTGTAAAGAAATTGGAATGAAAGCTTGTGTTAGTCTTACTGAGATCTGCCTAGTTCAAAAGTTGTAAAGGTTTATTTAACCTGGAGAAAAAGTTGCATTGTCTTCACCTGTTTTTTTTGAACACATAAAGTATAATGGCTGTATTTAGTAGCCACAGGAATGAGACATTATAAACATTCTATACATACATACAATAGCACCTTCCAGTGGCTCCAAAAGCAAAACATACTGACTCACACTACATGAGCACACATACATGCAAAACTACAGTTGTACACATAAGCCATGCAGCCCTTAACTGTGGACAGCTAAAGAGTGGAATATACAAATGCCGGGGAGCACACAACAACACTAGAGCACCAAATACAAAATGAAGAACAGTATATCAGATTTTAAATTAGTCTACAAATTCTCTTGGGCAGAGCAGATTTAGCTATGCAAACAGTGAGAACTTCTTGTACGTTATTAAGGACAATATATAAATTGGTGTTTTTTCACTTCAAAGTAATATGGGATTGACAAACAACTTTGGAAAAAATCATGGTTAACCATATAAAATCGCAAATTAATCTTCTATCATTGAGAAACTCCTGGAAATATAGAATAGATATCACTGTTGCACATAGGACTTGAGGGAATACTAAGTAAGTTCACCCATGACACCAAACTAAATTTGGTAAAAAAATCTCTCCCTCCTGTTAGATTAACAGTTAGCGAAATTTATGATAACAGAACAAGCCAAGGAAGCAAACTCATTTAGCAAAAACTCTCAACTCAGTATTAACTAACGGTTTTGTCCTGCAATTAGCTTTTTTCATTATGGCAGCAGTTCAACAAAAAGTCCTCCAAGTCTTTAAAAGAAGTACCTGCACGGACAAGAATAAGACAAACTCACAGAGTTCTACTGACAATTTATATTCTCACCAGGTCCTGTAAATGCAGTTACTTCATTACAAACACATACAATACATGGTTCCGTATTTATATATAAGAAAAAAAATAAATCTACTTATGTTAATTTAAACTTCAGGCCACTGTACTTAAGTGTCTAAGTTAGAATTCAATATACACTGATAATGAACACTTTCTACTTACATCTTTATTCTATCCATGCAAAGAACAGCATTCATCAGCAAATATTCAGTGTGCAAAATTCGACCTTTCATACTGGAACCTCTATGAGATGAAGAGATCAAAGCTAGTTTTTCATCACAATACTGCTGGCACAACTAACTTTGGTTTTAAGTTAACCACAATATCTCAAATGACCCCCAAAAAATCATCATGCTTGACCAATTTAATTCTTTTTTCAACAAGGTTACCCACCAAGTTGATCAAAGGAAGCCTGCCGATGTGATATTTTTGGATTTCAGTAAAGCCTTTGACACTGTCTCTCGCAGAGTCCTCCTGGACAAGATGTCCAGCATACAGCTGGATAAACAATGCAGTGGGTGAACAACCTGCTGACAGGCCAGGCTCAATGGGGTTATGATGTTGGGCTGGCAACCATTCACTAGCAGGGTTCTGCAGGGATCCATTTTGGGGCTTATACTCTTCAATGTCTTCATAAATGGCTTGGACATAGGACTTGAGGGAATACTAAGTAAGTTCACCAATGACACAAAATTGAGAGGAGCTTGTTGACACTCTGGAGGGCAGAGAGGCCCTGCAGAGGGATCTGAACAAACTGGAGAACTGGGCAATCCCCAACCACATGAAGTTTAACAAGGGCAAGTGCCAGATTTTGCACCTGGGACATGGGCAACCCTGGCTGTACATACAGACTGGGGAATGAGATGCTGGAGAGCAGCTCTGCGGAGAGGGATCTGGGGGTTCTGGTCCATGGCAATTTGAATACGAGCCAACAGCGTGTCCTGGCAGCCAAGAGGGCCAACCGTGTCCTGGGGTGCATCAAGCACAGCATTGACAGCCAGTTGAGGGAGGTGATAGTCCCACTCTGCACTGGTGTGGCCTCACCTGGAGCACTGTGTACAGTTTTGGGCACCACAGGATAAAAAGGATATAAAGCTACCAGAGAGTGTCCAGAAGAGGGCTACAAAGTTGGTAAAGGGTTTGGAGGGGAAGCCATATGAGGAGTGGCTAAAGTCACTTGGTTTGTCCAGCCTGGAGGAGACTGACAGGAAACCTCATCGCAGCCTATAGCTTCCTCACAAGGGGAAGAGGAAGGATAGGCACCGATCTCTTCTCTCTGGTGACCAATGACAGAACCAGAGGAAATGGCAGGAAGATGTGCCAGGGGAGGTTAACATTGGACATTAGGAAAAGGTTCTTCACCTAGAGGGTAGTGGAGCTACCCGGGGAGGTAGTCACAGCTTCAAGCCTGTCAGTAGTCAAGAAGAGACTGGACAGTGGTCTCAGACACATGGTATGAACTGTGGGGTTGTCATATACAGGGACAGGAGTTGGACTCAATGATCCTTGTGGGTCCCTTCCAACTTGAGACATTCTGTATTTTTATATTTTGTTGTATTGAAGAAGATATCTGAGTTGGGGCAACTCCTGAATTTAAAATGTTAATTGACTCCAAATCAAGCTAAAAAAACCCAACACACTTTTTTTTAAAAAAAACCCACAAAAAGTTGTTTTCACTAAATGTTGGTTGCATCAAAAACTAAAAATCAACGATGCCAAGATTCCATCCTTTATGGAGAATGCATATATTCAGACAAGTTTATCCTCCTCTCTGCAAGGCATTAGATTATGCAGTTATCTTAAAATACTGGAATAAATAGATGCACCTACAGTTTAGATGTGTTTTAATGAGCTCTAGTTATAACTCTAGTTATAAAAACGAAACTGTGGCTTTCACCAGATTACTTAATATTTTGAGAAATGACTTTATCTATGGTCTAAGTTATTCTCAGAATTTCCTGTGATTTCTTTTCCCCATTCACCTCCAGTCACCTTGTTTTCCTCAATGTACCTTTAGTAAAAGACAAGACAAAGAACTATCTGTTCTTTGTACAACTGTTCTTTTTACATCTGTAATGTAAATGAAATTAAACCAAAACTTTTTTTGCTTGTAAGGTCTTTGCTCTTATGTAGGAAGTCACTGAAAGGTCTGTCAAAATCTTATAAACATTATTTCAATCTAATTAAATGGCACAACATACCAGAAAAGTCTTCTGAAAAACTTTCCACTGCAGCAATGTAACTTAGCTACTCAGTTATCTCTGTATTGACCAGCACTCATGGCAACGCTTCGCTAAATTATGGTTCTTGCTTTCCTCACTCTAAAAGCTAGATATTTAACCCTTAAAATAATGCATCCCATCACAGCACAGGAAAGACCCCAGCTGGAGTACTACATCTACCTCTAGAGTCCTCAGTACAAGAAAGACATGGACCTGTTGGAGCGAGTCCAGAGGAGGGCCACAGAAATAATCAGAGGGATGGAACATCTCTGTTATGAGGAAAGGCTGAGAGAGTTGGGGTTTTTCAGCCTGGAGAAGACTCTGGAGGGACCTTATTGCAGCCTTCCAGTACTTAAAGGTGGCTTATAAAAAAGATAGAGACAAACTTTTTTGCAGGGCCTATTGTGATAGGACATGAGATAATGGTTTTAAACTAAAGGAGGGTAGATTCTGACTAGATGTAAAGCTGCCCAGGGAGGTTGTCTCCTTCTCTGGAGATAATCAAAACCCGTCTGGACACATTCCTGTGCGAACTGCTCTAGGTGTACCTGCTTTAGCAGGTGGGTTGGACTAGATGATCTCCAGAGGTCCCTTCCAACCCTAACCATTCTGTGATTCTGTGAAGAATTTTTTTTTTTTTTTACGATGAAGGTGGTGAAACACTGGAACAGGTTGCCCAGAGAGGTTATAGATGCCCCCACCTCTGGAAGCATTCAAGGCCAGATTGGATGGGGCTCTGAGTAACCTGATCTAGTTGAAGATGTCCCTGCTCGCTGCAGGGGAGGTTGGACTAGATGAGCTTTAAAGGCCCTTTCCAATCCGAATTATTCTACAATTCCCTTTGAAGTTTCATAAAGTTTACTTGAATTTTCCATTACAGAGGAGACTGGCTTTTCTATGCAAATGTTATACACCATTAGTACTAAGTGTTTAAAGGAATGTAATATGTTAACTATGAAGTCTTATCTTTACAGTATAAAACCTGGTCAATGCAAAAGACTAAAAGCAAGAAAATTAATACTTTTTCATGTTAATTTAATAAATTACATATTTTAATTGTCCATCTGACAGTAACTATTTACTCCTCTATACAGAAAAACAATCCCAAGTACATAACAATTATCTATGTTGTCAAAACATGCAGTCTTCACTGAATTTAACACAAGGCAAGTCGCATTGGATTCTCTATGTTGGCTTTCAAGGTCTCGAGAAACTTTGAAGCCAATTCATCATCTACCACCCGACCATCACTTGAAAGAGTCACTGTCATCAGTTGATGCTGTTTAAGTTTCTCATTCCCTTCTTCATCTTCCACAATCTTGAGTTCTGTTCTTGCTCGGCCCACAGCTAGGATGCAGGCCTGTGGAGGGTTTATGACTGCAGTGAAATCGTTGATGCCAAACATGCCCAGATTGGAGATACTAAATGAAAGAGAAAAGAGTTATCAGTTATATCAGAAATTATATATTTCCTAGAATAAATAATCTATATTCAATGACTACTATGACCTAATTCTCTCTCAAGGCTGAACCAAGTACCTTTAAAATAGATCTGAACTGGCTTTCACCTGGGCACATTCAGAATCACAAGGGTTTGGGATTTTTGCAATTACAACTAAGGCACCTTTTAAAAAGTCCCATTTCTTTACATTAATATATCCTTGCATTGCACATACTAAAGGCAGAAAGTAGGACACAGAAGTGATACCTTCAAATAAACTTTTCCTGTCCCTGTTCCAAGCCTAATATATTTTCGACTGCACTTCACAACTTTAAGTTACAATGGCTGCTGACAACCATGTGATACAATTTGGGTACCACTCAGACACAGGGAAGACTCATCACACCTCTCTCCCTTTAACATGTTAGTCTGTGTCACCAACTGGGAAGTGGTATATTAGGAAAGGCTTGGACTCTTTTGTGACAGATTGTCTACAGAGAAAGCTGGCCCACCATCTCCTCTTTTTTTTATAGTTACTACAAAAAGTAGAAAAAAAGATTAATCTGTACAGAATTGTAGAATAATAAGGGTTAGAAGGGACCTCTAAAGCTCATCTAGTCCAACCTCCCCTGCAATGAGCAGGGACATCATCAACTAGATCAGTTTGCTCAGAGCCCTGACCCAGGTGCAGGCCTTGTTGAACTTCACGAGGTTCGCACAGGCCCATTTCTCAAGCTTGTCCAGGTCCCTCTGGATGTCATCCCATCCCTCAGGTGTGTAAACTGCACCACTCAGCTTGGTGTCATCTGCAAACTTACTGAGGGTGCACTCAATCCTACTATGTAAATTATCAAGTTATTAAACAGTACTGGTCCCAATACACATCTCTGAGGGACATCACTTGTCACTGGTGTCCATGCAGACATCGAGCCATTGACCACTACCCTCTGGATGTGACCATCTAGCCAATTCCTCATCCACTGAACAGTCCAACCATTAAACCCATATCTCTCCCATTTAGAGAGAAGGATGTTGTGAGGCTTTATAGAAGTCCAGACAGACACCATTCATAGCTCTTCCCTTGTCCACTGATGTAGTCACTCCATCATAGAAGGCTGCTAGGTTGGTCAGGCAGGACTTACCCTTGGTGAAGCTGTGCTGGCTGTCTCACATCACCTCCCTTTCTTCCATGTGTCTTAGCATAGCTTATAGGAGAATCTGTTCCACAGTCTTGTCAGGCACAGAGGTGAGGCTGATAGGTCAGTAGTTTCTGGGGCCCTCCTTTCTACTCCTTTTTAAAAATGGGTGAAATGTTTCTCTTTTTCCAGCCACTGGGAACTTCACCTGAGTGTCATGACTTTTCATATATCATTGAGAGTGGCTTGGCAACTACATCAGCCAATTCGCTCAGGACTCTGGGATACATCTTTTCAAGTCCCATAGACTTACATATGTTCAGGTTCCTCAAGTGATCGCAAACCGCATCTCTTACAGTGAGAGAGACTTTGCTCCCCCAATTCCTGTCTTGCAGTTTATCCACTCGAGAGGCGTGGTAAGAGAGGCTGCCAGTGAAGACTGAGGCAAAAAAAGTTGAGTACCTCAGCCTTCTCCTTGTCCATTGTTACCAGTTTGCCAGTCTTGCTCATCGGTAGAGTATGCTTCCTTTGACTTTCCTTTTGTGAAAGAAGCCTTTCTTGTTATTCTCGTATCCCATGCCAAGTTCAGCTCCAGCTGGGCCTTGGCCTTCCTGACCCCATCTCTGCACAAGTGGGCAGTGTCCCTATACTTTTCCCAAGTTACCTGTCCCTGCTTCCACTGCCTGTGCATTTCGTTCTTGCCCTTTATTTTGACCAGCAGGTCTTGACTGAGCCATGACAACCTCTTGCCTTCCTTACCCGATTTCTCACACCTGGGGATTGAGAGCTCTTGTGCTCTATGGAAAGTGTCCTTAAAGATCTGCCAGCTCCATTCTGCTCCCTTGTCCCCGAGGGCAGTTTCCCAGGGGGTCCTATTGACTAACTCCTTAAAGAGCTCGAAGTTTGCTTTCCTAAAATTTGGTGTCCTGACTTTACTCAGGTCCAGTATCACAGCCCCTCTGGTAGGGCTGTCTGTTGCCTGGCTTAGGAAGTTATCTTCAATGCGCTCCAGGAGTCTCCTGAATTGCCTGCAGCTTGCTGTGCTACTTTCTCAGCAGATGTCAGGATGGTTGAAGTGCCCCAGTAGGACAAAAGCTTGCAAGCCAATGACCCCTGTAGCTGGAGTAAGAAGGCTTCATCAATACACTTCCCTTGATCTGCCAGTCTGCATTAGATACCAAGTGCAAAGTTCCCTTTGTTGCCTTGGTCTCTAATTCTTACCCATGAGCTTTCCAACCTGCATGTGGCTATTCTTCAGAAACAGCTCTTGGCACTCCTGATGTAGAGGACAAGCTCTCCACCCTTCCTTTCTCACGTGTCCCTTCTGAGCAGCCTGTAGTCATTGATAGCCACAGTCCAGTCATGGGATTTGTCCCACCAAGTTTCAGTAATGGCAACTAGGTCATAGCTTTCTAGCAGCACAGTGGCTCCTCCTGTTTGTTGCGCATGCAGCATGCATTGGTGCATAGGCACTTCAGCTGGGCTGACAGCCATGTCCCGGCATGTTCCCACAGCATTCCCCTGGAGAAACTGGCTGCTCATGGCTTGGATGGGCATACTCTTTGCCGGATAAAAAACTGGCTGGATGGCCAGTCCCAAAGACTTGTGGTGAATGGAGTGAAATCCGGTTGGTGGCCGGTCACGAGTGGTGTTCCCCAGGGTTCAATATTGAGGCCAGTTCTGTTCAATATCTTTATCAATGATCTGGATGAGGGGATTGAGTGCACCCTCAGTAAGTTTGCAGGTGACACCAGGCTGGGTGGGAGTGTTGATCTGCTTGAGGGTAGGAAGGCTCTACAGGGGGATCTGGACAGGCTGGATCGATGGGCTGAGGCCAATTGCATGAGGTTCAACAAGGCCAAGTGCTGGGTCCTGCACTTGGGTCACAACAACCCCATGCAACGCTACAGGCTTGTGGAAGAGTGCCTGAAAGCTACCTGGTGGAAAAGGACGCAGGGGTGTTGGCTGACAGCTGGCTAAATATGAGCCAGTAGTGTGCCCACGTGGCCAAAAAGGCCAACAGCGTCCTGGCTTGTATCAGGAATAGTGTGGCCAGCACGACTAAGGAAGTGATTGTCCTCCTGTACTTGGCAATGGTGAGGCCACACCTCAAATAGTGTGTTTAGTTTTGGGTCGCTCACTACAAGAAAAACATTGAGATATTGGAGAGAGTTCAGAGAAGGGCAATGAAGGTAGTGAAGGGTCTAGAAAATAAGTCTTATGAGGAGCAGCTGAGGGAACTAGGGTTGTTTAGCCTGGAGAAAAGGAGACTCAGGGGAGATGATATCACTCTCTCCAACTATCTGAAAGGAGGCTGTAGCATGGAGGATGTTGGTCTATTCTCCCAAGTAGGAAGTGATAGGATGAGAAGAAATGGCCTCGAGTTATACCAGGGGAAGTTTAGACTGTAAATTTCAAAAAATTTCTTCACGGAAAGGTCAAGCTGCCCATGGAAGGTTTGAGTGACCATCCCTGGAGGTGTTTAAAAGATGTGTAAATGAGGTTCTTAGGGACATGGTTTAGTGCCATAGTTAGGTTAATGGTTTGAATCTATGATCTTGAGGGTCTCTTCCAACCAAAATGATTCTATGTCACCTTCTTACTGGTGTTTCCCTGTTTGCTCCTGTTACCTCAGGAGCCGCTGACTCATCTCTTTAAGACTTCGAGTGTGCTCCAATGCAACCAGCATGTCTCAGAGTAACAGGCTGAGGGCCCTCACTAGCATCCCATCCCTCTAACCTTGGTGTGTCATGCGCAAGCTTGATATTATCCTCCTTGATGTCTAGTTTAGGCTCTGTCAATGAGCCCCACAACCTTATGAGCAAAGATCCTCTTTTCCCTTTGAGAAAGGTGAATCCCAACCAACACCAGCAAGCCTGATGCCATGTAAGGCCATCCAATTATTGAAAACCCCAAAACTGTGGTGGTGATAAGAGCACAGAACCATGTATTAATAGATCAGGTCCATCTGTTTCTTCCAGTGTCACTGCCCAAACTGGAAGGAGAGAGGAAAAAATAACCCGTGGTCCAGATTCCCTTACCAACCCTCCCAAGGTCCTGAAGTCTATTTTGATCACCCTTGGACTACAGGTCGCTGCTTCTTTGCCACCCACATAGAAAAACAGTAACGGGTAATAGTGCAAGGGCCATACAAGGCTAGAAAGTTTCCTCATGATGTCCTTAACCCCGGTCCCAGCTTATTGGACCCTGTGCTCTCCTCAGAAGGGAGTTGCCTACAACTGTAACCCATCTTTTGTTCCTCATGGAGGTGGTCACGATATGGGGGGTAGGCCTTTCTGACCTTGGCAACACCTCCTGTGTAGACGGACCATCAACCTCCGCATCCATTGACTGGCATTCCATACCCAGAGCCTCATACCTGTTGTACAGAGGCACCTGGGAAGCCAAGGAAGGGTGTTCGCCTGCCATCCTGAGCATGGACCTGACTCCATTCACTCCTTTCCTTTAACCTACTGTCTTCAGCCTGGTGAGGGGAGGATACAGGATCCCCCCCCCTTTTTTTTTTTTCTTTTTTTTTTCTTTTCTTTTCTTTTCTTTTTTCTGATGGCTGTTCCTGTTTCTGTCTCAGAAACTGTCACAGTTCTATGTTTTTTCTGCTGAAAGGCTTAGATACTTTTTTTGACCACTCCTCCAGCATGAGGGCCACATACGCCAGACAGTTGCAACCCACATGTTAATACACATTACAGCAATGTTTCTGCAGAAGTCTGTATTATTACTCTCATGACAAATTATCTATTCTAGAATATATGATTAAAATATGCAGATTTAGCTTTTCAAAAATTGACAAAGAAGTGAGCTGAGCTAAATTTTATATAACAAAAATGTTGCTTGATGATAACCATGTCACAAAATAGAATACATTACAAGTTTTAGAAACTTGGGAAGTACAAAAAGTTGATTGAGAAATTAATTGTGCAACTGTGCCACTACATTTATGTTAGTTTTACACATGCCACTTATTTCTCATTGCTGAGTTCACTCACTCTTTTTGTAGAGTATGTTTTATAGAAAAAAATATTTACTAAATATATGTTACTATTTAAAATCGATCTAATCAGTTTTTAATATTTCAGTTAAAAGTAACTATAAGAGTTAACTTCACAACTTTGAAACTTTTTTTCCCCTCTAGAGATATTCCACTGAAGAATGAATTGAAGACAAACTGGACATCACTGTCTGCTGTGACACTTCTGCCAAACAACTCCTTTTAATATATTTAAACTATTATCAATGGGTTTTCCTAACTACAGAGTGCAATTTAAAAACCAACCAAACAAAAACCCCGAAATAAACAAACACCCCCCCACAACAATAAGAACAACAACAAAAACACACACACAAAACCAACAACCCAATGACAAAATTCCTCTGCAATTGGGAAAAATTAGGTACAAAAATAGAAGTCAGATCAGTCTCAGTATGAAAAACACAAATTTCACACCAGGTTCAGATGAAATAAACCTATGTCAAAATAATTGTTTCACCCTGATACAGGACACAGCGGAGGTACAGCCCTCAGAATCATCATATGGAGTTTCATGCTAAATAGAGCAAGATTTTAAAAGGCAATGTATTAACATACAGAGGAATAGTGGAGGGTAAAACAGTTCCGAATGCACACTGCACATACTAAATGCTGTTAAAGAGTTCTACCTAAAAGATCCTCCCTGGTACTCTTCCGGTAACAGTTTTCCATCTCTTGCTTTCTTTGCTAAAGCCTAAGGAAAATGAAAAAAGAAAAAGGAGAGAGGAAAGAAATTTAAGTGTTGTAATAGACTAATTCTTTTTACTTCAGTATGACATTATAATTACCATCTAGCCATTAAAAAGTCATCTGCTTATGGATTTAGAGAAGCACCTCGGCAACACTGTGCTTGTAGCTACAATGATCTGGCAAACAGATATGGACATAAAACTTTATTTTCCCAACTATATTGACTGTACAATAGAAGCTGTTCTCTCACCTTACAAACCTTGACCCACTTTTCCCAGTGGAACCACCATTTTCCCTGGTGTTTTTAGATGACAAAAATATCTAGCATAACACTGATGAGACAAATTCACGGCATTATTCTTAAAATATTTGTTTAAAGAATCTGCCATGTATGACTTCAGAATCTTCTAGCAGATTGAGAGAATGTATTTCTTACAGCTATGCATTCAACTACCTTAGAGACCATGCTTTCTGTGACCTCCATTTCATTTGTGAGACTTTTCTACTTCTAAATATACACAGAAGAAACTGTCCACAAAGTCTTTGTTCAAAATACAGCCCAAGAAACTCATACTGTGTTCTAAGATAAGATCACAGAGAAAAAGAACCTTATCCCCACCTAGGATGTCTGTAGTTCAGAGGTCTCCTTAGATAGAAGAAGTGGGTATCATGATGAATATCTTTTACAGTAGTTGTCACGTAAGGAAGAAAGGATTGTGTGGACCTCAAGAGAAATGGCACTCATTAGTAGGTCAAGAGCCAGTTATTCAGCCACCAACCCATTCCTAACACCCTGTGAGTACCCAAAGGAAAAGGTGGTGACTGGAAACATGTCAGAGGACTCCTCCATTAGTAGCAACGTTTTCAAAATGACAGCAGAGAATGAAGTGGGAATATATGCACGACAGATGATTTATCATATTCATACAGAATACATTTAGTGTTTTTGGCTTGTATAATATTTTTTCTGAAGGTGGAAAAGCACATGGAAAATGTCATGTTATGACAAGTGCAGCATTATGACATTTTAAGACAAAAAAGCACAGTCAGGGAAATAGACTCAGATCTGCGTCTGGGAAGGCTGATAAAACCATCAAGGTCTGTTTATTTTTTTCCTTCTGGTAAAAATAATAAAACTGATTATAGTTTCCAATAATTTAATTATGTTAGGTAAATTATGGTGGAAGTGAATAAATAAAAAAATCTACATTAACATAACATTTAAAAAGTGATATATCACATTTGTGAAACTTTATTGGAGCAGATTATTCCATGAAGCCTTGCTGTTTTCTAGGAATTTTCCAATCACTTTTTAGGAATTCTGCTACTGTTTTCTAGGATTTTTCCTGGTTCTTTCTATCAATTGACCTTTAAAAAAAAAAAAAAAAAAATCTATCTGTCTATCTATCTATATTTTCTAGATCGCTTTCCAGGAAATGCCTGTTCTGCTCTCCAGGGATTTTCTACATGTATTCTATGAATATCCTGTCACTCAATTCAATATACCAAGAGGTAATTTCTATGAAACCTCACCCCTGCCTTTAAGGACCAGAGTAAATAACCGGAAACGATGATTGACTTCTTTTTGTTTGCTTGTGGGTGGAGGTAAGTCATTACAAGATAAACTTCCACACTGATAATGAGTTGATTAGTAGTTATAGTTGTGACATGGATTAATTCCTTTTCATGTTGTAAATCTAACTCTGTTGGTCATGGTAAACAACTGTCCTCCCTTCATACATTTCTAAACATTTTCAAGGCAATGGTTCTGAAAGGCCACTGTAGTTTAAGAACTGCAATAACTTCAGCTTAAAGATAAACACCAAGAAGTTTGAGAGTCTCACTCTAATGAATCACCCACTAAATAATTCAAGATTATGCCAAGTTTTGCAAAACTTTGACACCCTTATTATGAATTTAAAAGTTAAAAGGATATACTAGATTTTATTTTAGGCTTTTATTCATATCTGAATAATTAGTGAGCCATAGACAACAGCCATGGAAACAGCATGCATATGTGCAATTGAATGATGAAAATACAGTGCTAGGATGCTCATGACCTAGAAAGAAGTTAAAATAAACATGCAGCAGAAAGGGACATATAAGCAATCTACACAAAGAATGCACCTGCCAAACTACAGGAAGACTGGTAGAGAAACAGCTGAAGTTTCAGTTTGTGCCTCCCACATGTGCATGTCAGGCACATATTTATTTCAATAATTCAATGAAGAAGTTGAAAAACAAAATTATGTTGGTGTAGACACCTGCAGTCTACCTGACCAAATGACTTTCATATTGAGTAGTGTGACCTATGTTACATGCATTCCATTTGAAATGAAATAGGAATGCTTACTTATCATAGCCTTCGTAAACATAATGCAAGCATACATTCCCATCATGGGAACTTTAGGACACAGTAGTTTATAGTAAGAGAGGTTTGTAATACTGCATCACAGTATCACATGTATAGAGATGATAATGAAAGCACAACCTGTACTTCACTTCTCATAATTCTTTTCTTCTTGTCCTTCTATCACTAATCACAGAATAACGTAACAACCTCAGCTGACCTTCCTCCTTGGCTGGCTATTGCATCAGTGAAAGGACTTCCTTTCACAACACATTAAACATGAAGTAAGCAATATGGACTAGAAATATCTTAAAACCATCCAATTATTAATGTTTTGTGGCACGACACTTAATGCCTTTTTCTGCTACAACTTTGTTGTTTGCTAACCTCTTCCAACAGAGACTATTAGGATTTCTGTATTTTTTGGCAAAAGACAAAAATTTACAAAGTGCAGCTTGTGTCTATTTTCGGGACAGTTTTATGCCCTAGCAGCTACTTCCATGCATTCCTCAGATACTGTAGGCCTTCGATTAGCACTCATTAAATTACAAAAAAATGCTTGTGTTGGGGCATTTCATCGTTTATTGTATTTTTGCCTGCCATGAAATACTATTTCTGTGGTTGGCAACAACTGCCACAGATTCAAGTCACTAACTCGCACCTGGTCTACGCAAAATAATGCTCATTAATCTGAGGAATTTAATGTTACCTGTCAGGTGACAGTCTCAATTGAACCGCATTAAAAAAAAAGCAAACAGAAATACGTGCCATAAACTAACTGTAAAGAGAGTAACACAAGCAGCTACAAGCAAATTTCTGGGAAAGGAGGAAAAAAACATCCCAAGAAAACAAAATCTCAAACCTGAAGACTGGAAATACTAAAGAAATTAATATTATCTAGCTTTCTCATGAGGATTAAAGAAATATGATTATGTCAAATTGCAGAAGTCTGTACATGTTTATTTCTTCTAGCCAGTATTCAACTAAATAACATGATGACTAAGTCGTTGTTAACTAAAAATGAAAAAAGTAGCAAAATTAATAATAATTTTGAAGTCTAAGGAATGCTGAAACTGCTTTAGAACCATTTTGAAACTGTTATTACTGATGTGTATCTGGGTCATGCTATGTTTTCTGCTACACAAGAGATACACAGCTACTCTATTCCTCAGCCTACTGGACATTTAAGACCTACCTTTGCAGAGGCGGCAATTTCCTTTATTCCTTTGGCAGCAACATCTTTTATGATTGGTGTAATGAGACCTCGGTCTGTTGCCACAGCAATAGAAATGTCAATGGATTTCAGCTGCCTGCAGACTTCGCCATTGCAGATTACATTCACATCTGGCATTTGCTAGGAGACAGTAAAAAAAGAGAGCTGTTAAAAGAATAATGGTGCAATCAATTATCAAGGAAAATCCTTTAAAACACATGGCTACATACAGGCATTCACCAAATTAATTCGTGAATCACAGAGTTCTGTCTATAAATGAAGGCAAAAGAAAAGGTCACATCTGTCATCAGAAATGCCGTGAGCAAGAAAAAAATAATACCATTGTGAATGTCTAAGAATAGATGTACATGATTAGCTTGCATTTATCTTATTTTATTTAAGCGCCTGGAAAAAGAAAATAACAAAAGCCTACAAATTTCTTCAGGAGTCATTGATACCACTTTACGGATGCCCAGCATGCAAAGACACAAAGCAGTGTCATTTCTCCCTCAAAATAAAGCACAGGATACTGACTTAAGAAGCATGGAAATAGACACCCTACTATACTCATGTGTTGTTTTCCATTTGTGTCAAGCCTGACTCCCAACAAAGGAAGCTACAAATAGAGTATCCTGCAGGTACACTCATGGTTATTCAGATGAAGTTCTCCTAAAATGCATCAGTGGCTTTGTGTGTGGACTTAATTAAAACGGAGATAATGTTTACTTTTCAATGAGGCTTTTGAGTTTACCATATTAAGCCGAAACACCCCACACATAAAAAAATAAACAAAAAAACCCCAAACCAACCAACCAACCTACCCCCACCCCCCCAACAACCAAAAACCACAACATATAGATGAAGTCTCAGGTAACTGGTCATAAATACTGTCAAGGTACTATTTCCAATAAATCCAAGATTGGTATTTAGTGAACTCAATGAAATTAAGAGTTAGAAAATTGACTTCATATTGGAGAGCGTATTCCAGAAGAAACTATGAGAGGGATACATTATCTCTACATAAACTAATTCCACTATCTATCTAACTATACTAACTCCTCTATCTATCTCCACTCCTAGAAGAAGAGGTGTAACAGTACTCTCAGTTCCTACTTTTCAACACCAGAATGTATAGGGAAAAAAAAAAAAAAAAGAAAAAATGGTACTATTCCTCTTTGCAAGTTAAATAAACTTCAGGAAAGTCACACCGTACACACAGTTGTAATGTGCCTCCGAATGGGTATTGTGCAAGTATGACTCTATATAAGGTATCCAAAGAAGATGGTAGGGACAAGGAGTTTCTCCTATCAAGCTCAATATGATTAGAATAGTCTTAATTTTGATGTAAACCAGACAGTATTATTTCTTCCATCATTTCCACAACGAAAGACACTTTATTTTTAAAGGATGGCTGCTATAAGACCTGTTGTTACTAAGCCCAACTACTTGTGGATATCAGCCTGGAAAGCTTTAATTTCTTCCTCCAGCCTTACTCCTTCTTCCTTGTTTCAGAAAGCTGCCAGAATTGTTCTAATGGGCTATAATCCGGTGAGCCCACTGGCACATTCACAGACATCTGGCTGTCAAATTGCAAGACCAAGCAGTATCTTAAGGTGTTTGCCAATGAATTACAAACTGTCAAACTAGCCACTGTCTGTTCATTCAAGTTAGAAGAGCATGTCTTGCGTTGTTCAGGAAGAAAATATTAACAAAATATGATTTGGAGAGTGCCCAGAAAAGAGCCAACAAAGCCACCTTGAATTTAAACTTGCAAATGTGTTCACACCACTGAATTTTGGGGTGGGGAGTAACAGGTGGAAGTATTTTCCTGAAACACTGACAGAAAGTAGTTGAGACATGAGCTTGATCATGAACATATTTCTTGGTATACTGAGTTAAACCTTTCTTTTTTTAATGTATTATTTTAATAGTAAAACAAATGCTAGCATAGATTTGTAACAAAGCAATAAGACAGGACAGAATAGTTTAAAGACTACTTCTGTATAAACACAATACTAACATCCCATTAAAAACAATCAAATAAAACACCAGAAAACAAAACACCTCAATTTCTTCAAACCCAATGCACAAGAACTCCAGCTTCTCAGAATCAGACCTGGAACACCAACTCATCTATAATCAAAGATGCTGTATGCATTATCATTTACTCTGTTTATCTCCTGAATTTCCTTTAAGAAAGCTAAAAATGACATGCTACTAATGACTTTCTTATGTTCACAACATAGATCTATCTAATCCTTAAGTTCAAGATTCAAATTCTGTATTATAAGTGTCAGCTAAAATTACGAGGAAAAAGAATATAAACTAATCACAGACTAAATATTATTATTTGTATATCAGAAAAAGAAATCGTATTTGCAGGATTCATTGGTTAAGTCATCTTGTGATGGCAGATAAAGCAGCAATTTAATAAAACCACAAACAGCTGCAAAAGCCTTTTACTATATAAGCAGAAGTAATAAGAAGTACACTGAAATGCTTGCATTCAAGTCATTCTTTCACATATAGACAAACCGTAAGCTAGGATTACATCCCATTATCTTTCTTGACTGATCTTTGTTTGTGTAGAAGAGAAAAAACACAAAACCTAATCTTTCATTCCTCTCTCTGTCTGTCTCTTGTTCCTCTCACCTGCTCTCTGTTGCAGAGATTTGTTATTCCATGCTCGCAGTTCACAGTAATTTTGGGATGTCACCCACTTCCTCATGTAATGTTGCATTAGGCCACAAAAAGAAGCTTCTTGTTATGTTCACATGTAACAAACGCATAGCAATCACTTTTAGCTCCTCATTCTGTTTCTGGTATAGAATAACTTAGGAAGTTTTTTCCAACCTATTCGATGTCCAGAATTTCTCCCAGGCACTTGCTTATGAAACTGCTTAGAATCCTGTCTATTTCCTGTAAAAATCTATAGCTCTTGCAATTATACATAAATATTTAGATCATGTTTGGCTAGAAATTTCTCAATAGCTCCATAACTTGAATGTAACTTCATGCTTCAGCTTTTGAATAAATTAAAATAATTGAAATAATCCTTGCAAATGAGAAGAATGGTTCTTACTCTCTTTCTGATTATTTTATATTGTTGTGAGGTAATGCCACTAGTCTGGATCTTTGTTCTGCTTTATCTTGTCCATTTGTAGCTTTTAAAACCCACTGCTCAAGTGATGCAGTTATATCAGAAAAGTTTAGCTCTTCTAGGCATTTACCATCTAGGTAGGTGTGAACACTCTGCAACCAAGAAAGCACAGGTAACAAATCCACAGCAATACCAAACTGCTTCAAAATCTGAATTCATTCATTGTCACACATGAGTATATTTGCCCTGATGACGAGGGCAAACTCCACAGGATCAAGCTGATCCTGGTCTGAGGATCAAGCGTATGTCCTCCTTAATTACCTTTCTACATGCGCGAGATCTTTTCCAGGTGTTAGTGATCACTAAAAGACACTGTTTCTTCCTGAACCTTAAAAATACTGGCCTTCAGGCTGGTCAGAGCTCCCACCTATGACTTATTTTAAAAATAAGTGCAAACCCAATTTAACCCAAAAATGCTCCACATCTAAGTGAAAAACATAATAGTATTTTCTTTTCACAAGTGTGGAAACAAATTTAATTTCACATTATGTTTTACAAATAATTATATTTGAGATACTCTGGACTAAGGAGAGACAGTTCCAAAGTGCGGGAGTTCTCCTAAAGAAGGATTTCTGAAACCTTTCAGTTTCAAAAAATTAAGTGGCACGGGGAGTGTTTTCCAAGCAGAGAAATTGACACAAATCGGAAGACAATGTACAGGATACGGTTCTATCCAGAGAACAGGCAAATAGCTTATGGAGATGGTGAAACCTCTGTAGTTTGGTGTAGAATAAGTAGATCCTAATGAAATTTAAGATCTTAACTTCAGGATGTATTGCAATTGTTTAACTTTTACATTGATAAAGGGAACAATGACAATTCTTAGCAATGAGTAAAGACTGGTTGCCTGAAGAATTTTTAATTCAAAGTAGAGGTCACTGAATATGCCATCAGAATACACCTAAGGTAAAACACAAGACTGGTATAAGACTTGGACAAACATTTGTTTATAACTGTAAGAGAAACTAAGATGCACCAGCAAAGAATAGAAGACATGTTGCCAATTGCTTTAGTCTGCTGACAAAGCATCTACCACTATCAGCAGATGGTAACTGTAGTAAGTGGATCTTTACAAAGAAGCTCTCATTTTCACAGTCCACAGCATAGCCAGTGTAGAAAATTTTTCCTGGAAAGCTTAAAAACCAGCTAACAATAAGTGATAAAGGATTACAAACTTTGCTATGATCACATTCATATCTCCATATAGGCTCACAAAATATTTCTCTTGTCTCCTTGGAAGTTTACTATAAAATGTATTTTTCTTAAGCCAATTATTCACTTACCTTCAGAGTAACAGCAGTTGCCTTGATAACAAAATCATTTACAGACACTTTAATGTCATCTGCAAAAAGAAAAAAGAAGACAACAATCATCGCTCATGAGATTTGTTTATCAGCACTTATGTGATGACGAGATTCCAGTGATTCAGCAGATTTGCTTCTCTGAAACACTGCCAGAAAGTAACTCATCTTCAAACTACAATCATAAAAGCAAGAAAACTTGATTCTCCCTATTGGGACAAAAGGAGTATCATTAAGGAAAAGTCTCCTGAGCAGAGATGTTCTTGCTAGCTGTTAATAGAAGGTCAAACTTTATTATTCTACTCATTCTTATAAGTAGCAGCCCGTATGTGTTTTATGCTTTACATTTTTATTGTCTATGTAGAAATCTATTGCAAGATCTAAATATACAGAGACAATACTGGAGACTATTATTTATGTAGTGTGATGAATTAACTGGAATAATTGCAGAGATCGACTTTTATTCAGCTATAAATCAGAAGTATGTTACTCTCCGGTGACCTTTGGGGCCTTATAATGTAAGAATTAGCAAGGTGAAGTCATCTGTCAATTCTTAAAATGGGTTAACAATATATTCCAAAGCAGGCTGCAAAATAATCTGAGAGTGAAATATTGCTAAAATAAAAGCAAAGCTACACACCACAAAAGACAGCATTAGCCAGAAGCAGATAAAATAACCTTGAGAGGACAGGATTTTTTTAATGTGAGGCTTAGAAATACTGCATAACACTTAGTATATTTGCTTCCTTTCCTCAAAGGCTTGGGAGAAAGGAGGTATAGAAACAATGGCCATATCTGCTCTGCATTATTTTTTTCCAGGTTTTAGGAGACTGAAAGTACTAACTGAAGGACTGGCAGCAGAAGTGAAGGCTATAGATACAATGCAGAATATGCTACAGTTGATACAAGATTATCCTGAAGATGCATAATATTTACACAATATTAAATGCATCATTCTCACAGCAGGAAAAAAAAAAGGACACGTTACTCTGCTACCGTCATCACTGCTGTCAACTGAACAGACCAAGCAGCAAAACTACTTCATTTTCAAGCCTGGTTTACAGCATGTAATACATATACCTTTGGAAAAGCTTTTGTAAAGGGAAAGTTATTTATAGATAGTTACATTAAGTGAAATATTCCTAAGTGATCAGAAATTTGGAGGAGTGAGCCAAGTATCCACTTACCACATAACAGACCTGCAACATTTGCCATGATTAGCAATCTATGTATAAGAAAGACAAAATTCTCATGTAATACAATGGAATCTGCAAGTACTATGTTGCATTGACAGAATTTCACATTAGACAAACCCATATCTTGATAATCAAATACATTTTGGTATTTTATATCTTGATTTATATATTATACCACTAATCCTTGGCAAAAATGTCGCTTTCCACTAGGGAACAGGAATGCAGTGAAAATATGGGAGTACAGTTAAATGAAGTATGCCTGATAATATTTTACCCTCAATCACTGAAGTTTATAGTAGGGATAATTGCTGCTATATGTTACCCCCAAAACAAAGAATCTGACACTAGGGAATGCTGCATAAAACTTCCACATTACATCTCATCATGCAGTAGAAACCACCACTATTTCCATCAGAAAAAAATCTACCAGGACCACCTCTGTAATTCAATTTTATGCAAAGACATATGGCTCTTTCCCACTCCTATGTTTAAAAAAATATATTAATTAAGAATCCATAGCAGCAAGAGAGATGTGAAAAAATTTAGGTGAGCATTCCTAAGACAATTTTTTACTTTGTGTCTTATGACCTGCTGCTGTTTAAAGAAAATATCAACATCATAAATTGTCTTTGACATTAATTTGTTATATCATTTAAAAATAAAATCATTTAGAAAAATCACCTGGACACTCTTGCATTAAAAAGTAGTCATGCAAAACTCCAAGGAAAGGAGAAACAGCTCCTGTATCATCATGTAGAAAATCTGAATATAGCACTCTAGTTTAATGTAGAACCTCACAAATGGATAAGCAAGTGTGGGCTAATCACCAGTACATAACAGTAGCCCTCCAACATCAGCATTCTAGTTCTTCTATTCTAGTCATTCTAGCTCCGTGACACTAAGCTGAGAGAAAATTGACTCACAGGATAAAGCCTCAGGAACAGCAAGTGACTATGAGGTACCCTAACACTCCTGGAGGGCTTATGGCATGTGCTATAATGCCACATAACGAGATATCACAGAATCAGAATGGCTGGGGTTGGAAGTGACCTCTGGAGATCATCTAGTCCAACCCACTTGCTAAAGCAGGCTCACTTAGAGCAGATTGCACAAAAATGCATCCAGGCAGGTTTTGAATGTCTCCAGTGAAGGAGACTCTACAAACACTCTAGGCAGCCTGTTCAAGTGCTCTGGCACTCTCAAAGTAAAGAAGATTCTCCTCATATTCAGATGGAACCTCTTATGCTTCAGTCTGTGCCCATTAGTCCTCATGATATTGTTGGGCACCACTGAAAAGAGTCTGGTGCCATCCTCTTGACAACCATCCTTCAGATATTTACAAGCATAAATAAGATCCCCTCTCAGCCTTCTCCAGGCTGAACAGACCCAGCTCTCTCTGTCCATCCTCACAAGAAAGATGCTCCAGACCCCTAATCATCTTCGTAGATCTGTGCTGGACTCCCTCCAGTAGTTCCTTTTCTTTCGTGACCTGGGGAGTCCAGGACTGGATGCAGTACTCCAGATGTAGCACCACCAGGGCAGAGTAGCAGGGGAGGATAACCTTCCTCAACCTGCTGGTCACACTCTTCCTAATGCACCCCAGGATACCATTGGCCTTCTTGGCCACAAGGGCACATTGCTGGTTTATGGTCAGCCTGTTGTCAACCAGGACTCCCAGGTCCTTCTCTGCAATGCTGCCTTCCAGCAGGTCAGCCCCTAACCTGTACTGGTGCCTGGGGTTATTCCTGCCCAGGTGCAGTACCCTACACTTGCCCTTGTTGAATTTCATCAGCTTTTTCTCTTCCCAGTCCTCCAGTGTGTTCTGGTCTTGCTGAATGGCAGCACAGCCTTCTGGTGTGTCAGCCCTTCCTCCCAGTTTGGTATCATCAGCAAACTTGCCTAGGGTGCACTCAATCTCTTCATGCAGGTCATTAATGAACAGGTTGAACAGGACTGGACCCAATACTGACCCCTGGGCAACACCACTAGCTACAGGCCTCCAATTAGACTCTGCACCATTGACCACGATCCTTTGAGATCTGCCATCCAGCCAGTTCTCAATCCATCTCACCATGCACTCATCCAGCCCACACTTCCTAAGTTTACCTATGAGGATGTTGTGAAAGCGTCAAAAGCCTTACTGAAGTCAAGATGGACAACATCCACTGCTCTCCCCTCATCTACCCAGACAGTAATGCCATCACAGAATGTTATCAGGTTGGTCAAATATGATTTCCCCTTGGTGAATCCATGTTGACTACTCCTGATAACCTCCTTTTCCTCCACATGTTTTGAGATGACATATACAATGAGTTGTTCCATCACCTTTCCAGGGATGGAGGTGAGGCTGACTGGCCTGTAGTTTCCCAGGTCATACTTCTTGCCCTTTTTGAAGACTCGAGTGATGTTGGCTTTCTTCCAGTCCTCAAGCACCTCTCCCGTTCTCCATGACCTTTCAAAGACTATGGAGAGTGGCTTAGCAATAACATTTGCCAGCTCTCTCAGCCCTCATGGGTGCATCCCATCCAGGCCCATGGATTTGTGAAATATATGTATTTTTGTGGATTTTGTGGAGTATCTATATTGGGATACCCCCAGGAAAAACAACACAGTCTAACTTTCTAGAAATATCTGTCTGCAAGCAGATCATTTGTTATATCAACAAAAGCATGGGTGAAGGAGAGAATAAAGAGTAGCAACTCCTTTGTTAGACAAGCATATTACCACAGGAACATTTGTACTTTTCTAAAACCTAGCTGGTGCCTCTGTCTACAGAACCTTTCAAGGACAACTTCATCAGGTTAACCTTGAAAACCCCTTTTGTTACACATCCATGCTATAACCCATACATGTAAAGAAATTTAACTTGTACCTTGAAAATACTTTTTGCTGCTGCACTGTGATAACAACAAAGCTGGTTTTTAACTTTGCCTCAGAGGCATGGTTTTCAGTAAATCAAACTCCTTCTGTTGAGCACTAGCAGCTAGATGACCCAAGTAAAGATTTAAGCTGGGAGAGGTGCCACATAGAAAAGCTATAATATCATTCTGGGGAGTGGGGCAACAAGAAAAAAACTCCACCTATCTACAGCTATATCTGGAGTCATACAGAATGAATATTGGATTGCTAATAAGACTGCCTTTCCTTGAAGACAAGAAAATTACTCATTTGAGGTATCATAGAATCATAGAATAGTATGAGTTGGAAGGGACCTTAAAGATCATCTAGTTCCAAGCCCCCTTCCACTAGATCAGGCTGTTCAAAGCCCTACCCAACCTTGCCTTGAACGCTTCCATGGACAGGGCATCCACAACTTCTCTGGGCAGACTGTTCCAGTGCTTCACCACGCTCACAATGAGTATTTCTTCCTTATATCTAATCTAAATCTACCCTCATTCACTTTTAAGCCATTACCTCTTGTTCTATCACTACATGCCCTTATAGAAAGTCCCTCTCCAGCTTTCTTGTAGGTCTCCTCTAGGTACTGGAAGGCAAGGTCTCCTCGGATGCTTCTCCAGGCTGGACAACCTCAACTCTCTCAGCCTGTCTTCATAGGAGAGGTGCTCTAGACCCCTCATAATCTTTGTAGTCATGCTCTGGACTCACTCCAACAGGTCCATATCCCTCTTATGTTGGTGACCCCAGAGCTGAACACCAGTACTCCTGGTGGGGTCTCACGAGCGTGGAGCAGAGTGGGAAAATCACCTCCCTCGATCTCAGCCTGCTGGCCAGGATACAGTTGATGCAGCCCAGGATACAGTTGGCTTTCTGGGCTGCAAGTGCACATTGCCAGGTCATGTTGAGCTTCTCATCAACCAACATCCCCAAGTTCTTCTCCTCAGGGCTGCTCTTAATCCATTCTCTGCCCAGCTGACATAACACAGACTTATGTCGGTCTTATGATACAAAACACTTACGGATAGGACCAAGAAAGCTCCTGAAGACCTAGGCACCTTGTCTCGGGCAACTACAATACTATTTTTTTGGAAAGCAAACAAACAACAAAACCCACTCCACAAAACCCATAAGGTCTAAATGTATCTTTCAACACTTGTTCTACTGCTACTCTCCTTCATCATGTTAGAAAAACCCCACCAAACAAACAAGCAAAATAAAGACAGGTAAACAGCACAAAGAATGATTTGGACAAATCACTTGAAAGATTTTGTCATTTGCTTGAAGAAGAACTAATCGTGGATCATCACCCAAAGCTACAGTAATAAAAATATTGCTTTAAGATTACCAGATCACAATGAGTCAGAAGTATTTATGTGACTTCGGAGTCTATGTTTCATTGACTTAAAACTGACGGTTGTCTCCTAAGTGATAGAAAGCCATGCTTTCCTCTCTATCAAATTATTTATTATTGAGAAGTTATTTAATGCACATTGTGCATTGAACTACTTCGCACCTAAGAATAAACTGGCACACAGAAGTGTATGTGTCCCTGGGATACCAAGAAATGCCAACTCTTACCTCCCTGTGCATTTGTACAAGCGCCTTATCAATGAATCTTTCCAATCCATTTTCCAAGGTTTGGTATTCAGTTCTTTTCTTTCAAGGATTCTCAAATACATTTCAAGTTGCAGATATGCCAAAAGATCACCTGAAACACTATATGGACACATTCCTTCTGCAAAACCATGTTTTCTTTCAGATTTGCTTTAATTAATTTCAAATTAAGCTTCAAATGAAAAAACAAGGTTTATTTTCACAAATCATATCGATTTAAAAACTGTATTTCCAATCATGTATTAAAGAAAAAACTTCTGCCTGTCAATTAAGGTTTCTCTAAAACATTGCTTAGCTACCGCAGTTTGACAGACCCACACCTCAGGAGGATCACTCTCTAGAACAGAGCTCAAAAACTGATTGTGAAACCCATCAAATTCACTCTCCCAACTCCAGAGCTATGAGCTGACACCTTCCTTCCTACTTCCTCCTTTCCTTCCTATTTCCTCCTGTCCTTCCTTCTTATTTCCTCCTTTCCTTCCTATTTCCTTATTTTCTTCCTTCTTATTTCCTCCTCATTTTTACTTTCAAGAAGTACTGTTTCTCCTCATTATAAAATGATGGCCCTTCAGAATTTTTTACCCAAGTAACAGACTTAGTTACTACCAGGCTTTGAGGTGTACGTGTGCATGTCTCCTTCAGCAAACAGAACTTCACTACTTGCTTACGCAGCCTGAGTAGTGTGGAAAAGGAAATTTAATGAAATTGAATGAATGATGAATGAAAATTAAATTTATGAAGTGGCAGAGATTAATCCATGTGCCTTGAATACTATCCAAACATAAACAAATAAATTATTCTTTCACCAGCATAATTAGCTAACACTATCAAAAAAACCAATAATCAATATTTTCCTAATTTGATTTGAAAAGGGATCTCTCCTCTAAAAGAATTAAAACTAATTTTAAAAGCTATGCATAATTACTTCGGCTGTAACTGATAAAGCAGATATCAACTGATCTCAACTGATTTCCAGCAGATAAAATGCAACAGATATGCAATTTTAGGCAAAGGTAATATACTGTCAGTTCAATAAATAATATTGCTAACCTCAGACACTATAAGTAAATATTATTCTTTGTGAATAATATTCCACATTTTATTGAAACTTGAGACCAAAATAATCACTTTCAGGTATTGCGGACAATCATACTACACGATCTTGACTGATTTATCAAGTTCTGCCTTAAAATGAGACAGATTTCCTGAGAAGGCGACTCTTCCTGGACAGCTGCAGCCAAACCTCATTTCTCAATGTATTAGAATTAGTTGGAGCTCCACGGACAAGCAGGAAATTGAAGGCAGGCATTGCCCCCAACCCAGGCCTGTCTACCTTCCCCTCAGCCATTGCTTCCTACTTTGCAATATCACTTCAATTGTATTTGTATAACTGTTCTACAGGTCTGATGTCAAAATATATCAGTGGACTAGAACTTTTAAAAATAACTCAAGTTTTGGCATCAGAGGAAAGATGATATTACAGAGGCAGAAACATGCAGCACAGGTTTCCAACTCTTTAAAATAGCTTTTCTGTGAAGAAAAATATCTCCAAAAATCTATAACTTCTGCAAGTAGTGTAGGAGATAAGTGAAGATGGAAGATGTGACTGAGAAAGCACAGTGAATTCATTCATTTTTTTTTTCCACAGCTTACCAAACTGGTGACAGAAACATGACCTTGCTGAGAGAAGCAGTCTTATATTGCAACTGCTCAGCAATTCTCCCTCTGATCTTATTTCATTACAGTCCTTTAAATTCTTGTTCAAGACATGTATTTAATGGAAAATAGCCTTGTAAGTGTGACATAAAAAATGAAACATTACAAAATATTTTTTTTCCTTGGGCTTAAATATCTGAGTCAAAAGATAAAATTTTTAGAAATTCCTCTACTGAAGAGCAAATTGCCCTAGATTAATACAAGTCTAACCAACCCAGCCATAAATCTAGCTTGATCAAATTAACTTACAGGTGTCAAAGCTTTATCAAAACATTTGTTTCCATATTTCTGACACTGGTATTTATAAATACTGTATTGGTGTCCTCTTTACAGAACACTAAACAGGGCAAAAGGGACCAAAAGGGAAAAGAGAAAAAAGAAAAAAATACAACCAACTGCAGACAATTGCAAGAACCAACTAATACAAAACAACTCTTTCCTAAAGAGTTTCCACAGTTTTTGGTTTAATACCTTCACAAACTATGGAACACGGGCCACTTTCTCTAGACAACATTAAAATCAGTATATTGACCAAATATTTCTAAATATAATACAACGTATTTAAAGAATATTATGATGTTAAAGTAATAAAAATTGTCTTTCATTTTTTTTTACCCCATTAAGTAGAAGTCCTTAAACAAGAAGACACCAAGCAAAACACACTTTTTGATACTCTGCATGAAAATGAAGTACCTGTCTGAAGAGTGTTCTATTGAAAAATTCTCTTGTTTTTTTAAATGTATGTCATGTATACTTTGTTGGACTGAGATTTGGGAAAGAACATTCTAGCCTCCATAGTAAATTTTGAAAATATTAAAATTTCCTATTGCACAGTACACTCAGTTGATTTTTAGCAAAAACCAAAACAGTTTTAGCAAAATCAAAGCAATCTTTTATTAGGACCTTAAACCTCAGGAAATTTTTCTAAATAACTACAGCTTGAGTCCAACATACAGAATACTGAAAAAGATTATTTGTATGCAGTGTTCTGTCTATACAAAAATCTACACCTCCCGGGTACGATTATGTAAACAAGACAAACTATGCATTAGTACCACGTTACAGTAAATCAGTTTCATCACTAACCTTTGGCCAATTGTTTTCTTAATTTCAAAATAGCATCAATGTCACAGTCAGCAGCAGCATATGCATGAGGTATAGTAGTTTTAGATTCTGTTAATCTCTTAGCAATAACTCTTCGGATGTTGCTAGCTGGGATTTCTGTGAATGTGCCCTGAAAGAAATCATATGCTGTGTATTAAATAGCAAGAGAGCAAACATACTTCCCCTTTGATGAAACAGGACTCCAGCACTGATGTGTTATCAGTAACTCCTGCTCACTTCAAACATCCCCTAGATACCAAAATGTGACACGTTCCAACTGAAATAAATATGATTAAAACCATTGAGTGTTCTAGTCTATTCCACTTAACTTGGATCAACAGGTTTTACAGAATAGTTTCACTTTACAGTATAGAATTAATGCTACTATTCTAACAGACTGCTTAAAAAATTCCAAATATTCAGGCATTAATTCCCAGCCAGAGTATACAAGCACTGTTACATCTGCCAGGCCTGGCATATTGCTCAGAATACGTTTTGTTCTATTTAAATCATAATAAAATATTTCCTTAGTAAGCTACTGCTTTTTCAGTTCCCTTAGTGGTTCCTTAAGACAGGCTTTACTGCATATCTTTTGTTACTCTTCTCTTTCCTTCCAGATATATTCATCAGTAAAGTTTCAATGCAGAAGTTTTCCCAACTTCTTCATAGAAGCAAGTCAACTTTCAAGCAATCACTTGAAATATCAGTGACTACAGAAAGCAAGAAAATAAGTGATTCAGTACAATATTACTTTGTATACCTAATCTGTTAGACATATACTACATACTGAGTAATAGTCAACACACAACAAATTGCAATATGTATGTTCTGCTGCAATCATATAAATATTTTTTTTTTCCTGTAATGGAAAAATATCCAAGTTTGAGCTTTCTGTGCTTCATTTAGTTCTTTGCACAGTGTAAAAAAGAGCAGCATTTTCTGATTTTTATGAATTGTAGCTACACTGTAAACTTCAGCCTCTGAAGACTCAAATTTAGTTCTAGAGCCAGAAAGATTTTTCCCCGCATTTTTCACAAAAGCTTTTCAATTTCTACTAATGTGCATTTCAGCGTGAGTATTTCTAACATTAACAGAAACTGTATTTAGGTGATAGAGTTTGCAAAATTACTCTTCAAAGCAACCACTAAGCCTTTCTCTCCTCACTTCTTGAAAATTCATCAATGGACATTTACATATACTGCAGGAAAGTGAAGTAAAGTACAATGAAGTACAGCACAATGAAGTACAGCAAAATTATGTCGGGATACAAGTTTCTCCAAGTTTGGAAATAAACACTGACATACTGATCCTGCAGGGATTGAGGTGTATTGTTGATTTCCAAACTAGTGCCATCTTCATGTTCGGAGACTGAAATAAAACTGCTGCCTCTCTGACTTTCCCCTTCCAAGGCCCACAATGTAAATTTTTCCATGGCTTCAATTTGCAAGTTACTCAAAGTAGTGTGCATAGTTTCAAGAGCTCTGCAGTTTGAATTACACTGCTCTAGAATCATTCAAACATACTAAAAACTGCACATTCCTGGGCTTGGCATCTTGGTGGCCTTAGTTTCCTTCATCTCTCCAGTTCTGGAAATCTCATATAGCTACTTAAGTAGCCATGGCAATATTTAGCTGTAGCAATGTTGAGGACTTAACAGAAACATTACCAGTGCAGCAGGTTGTCCTGGTGTGGAAACTGGTGGAACTGCGGGCCTTGGATAAGCAGAAGTCATAGCTGTTGCTTGTGAAGAAGGCAGCACTGCACTAGGCTGGGGAAGAGCTGGAGAAACAACAGGTTTCAGTTCACTGGGTTTACCCTTCTGCTTTGCTTGCAGAAGTTTGAGAGCATCCCTGGTGATTGAACACAGAAAATATTTGTGTTAGAGAAGCGTATTATTAATCATCACTAACTGTGAGTGTGCAAGATAATTTCTGAATTGCGCTAACAATTCTTCTGAATAAGATATCAGAGGACACTTACTCAGGCTATAAAGTCTCAAAAACTGTTTCATCCATTATATTTGTATTCATTTAAATTTAATGTAATTAATTAGTGCTCACAAAAAACTGAGTAGTAATTTATCATTCATTTCTCTGCATCTTTCTGACAGAAATGTTCACAAACAGGTGTAGATGGTATGCAAGTCCATACTTCATAGGCAATTTGAAAGATAGCACCACACTAAAGAACCAAAGCCAAAAACTGAGTAACACGTAACAGTCCCAGGTGTGGCTGAACCTCATCTGCTCTATAAGCATTCTCCCAGGGTCTTTACATAGATATAGCTGCCACCACAAAAATTCCCCCTTGTGGGCACAGTATGACAGACATAAGTAAACTCCCGTCTTTAAGCTATAAGACTACATCTACCCTAGGTTCATTGTATTTATAAAGCAACATGCTAAAGATAGCACCTATGAGAGTAAACAGAAAAGACTGTATTTACACCACCACTGCCAATTGCAAGGGAAATAAGCTATAGTAACATTTCTGGTTTGCAGGTATTACTGTTGTACTAGCAACTTATTAGAAGAGCTGTACCATTCATAGATCTCTCTATGCTCAAGATATGATAACAAAAGTCTGTATCATATACTTTAGATAAACCTCTACCACTTCATGAAGATATGACCACAGCATGTACACAAAGGTTTATGTACACAAAATTTTATTGCATAAACTGGCAGAGGAAATGAAAAGTAAGTTAAAAATCAGACTACTTACAATCATACCATGGATTCGAAACACAAGCCACAAATACTAAAAAACAAAGCTATGCAATTTCATTAGATTACTGCTTGAGTGTAAGTCTATTCTTGAGTGAGAGTCAATAGTTTGTATGTTACTAAATTTTTGTAGAAAAGACAAAATCTCAAAACAATATTATGAGTTCTTAGTTCTTCCTAACAAAGCAGCACACCAGAACCAAGAACTGAAAACTGTAAAGCTCTGTATCTTCTATGTAATGTCTTTTACTGATTGCTGACTTGCTTAAATTTATTTTTAGCTTTAATACATACTTCAGGAAATTAATATTAACATTTTTTTAAAAACTGAGCTCAGCACATAGATTTTTCATTATTAAAGCTGTTACTTGTTTTCCCAAATTAACATGTTAGCCAAAATTTGTTTTAAAAATAAGTGTTTAGTATTTAACATAAATACTGTATCAGGGAAAAAGTTAGATTTCATTGAACAAAAATCATCCCCTACCATTATAATTTGAGACAAAAAGAAGTAACTCCATGACATAATGCAACTTCCCTAGTTAACATATTAGAAGCTACCAAAAAAATCACGTAAGGGTTTTAACTTGGCAGTCATAAGACAAACCATCTGCTCATTATATTACATAATACCTGAAATAAAGCTTTTATCGCTTCTTATAGATTTTAAAGCTAAAGAAATGCTTTAGAATTACTTCCATATATCATGCAAATGACAAAAAACCAGATGGTTCTACCTATTGTAGCCAAGTCAAAATGCTTTTACAATTTTGGTGACTTTTAGTATGTTAACTGCAAAGTGTATTGCCAAAACTCAGCTTATTTTTAGATTAGAAGATTCACTCAGGATTTTTGAAACTCATGCATGAGTATGAGATATATCTATAAAATATACATATATAAAAATCGTATTTCATATATATTTATATTTTGTATATTATATAAATATTTGTTACACATACACATTAAAATAATTTTCCCCCTACCAATTCCACATGATTTAAGTGATTAAAAAAATAGGTACAGCAATGCTATGACTGTCATACGTGCAAGACTGTGAGCCTGAATATACATAAATTTGGAAGAGGTATCAAAGCAAGTCAAATTAAATGGATTTCAGTACAAGTCAGGCAAATAGATATTTTATCAGAACTGGAACAGGAAGTTGGACACATCTTTCTAACTACTCTATAAACCTCTACCAACACAGGATAGTAATGGACAAAGATGAGACAGAGGTAACAAGCATAAAAGAGAGCAGTCTGCTTCACAGAAAAGATACAAGAGCTTCGTAAAGCATTTATTAAACAATAATGTGCCCTACTAAACTGTTATTACTAGAAGTATGCAAATACTGGCAACTCTGTTACACTTCAGTTTACCATCACCAAAGAAGTGTGCAGTCTTTCCACTTCATGTTAGCCAAAATCCAAACAATGACGAAAGTAAACTGAGGTTTATCTCGCAGGGGCAAAAGGATGCTGAGACAGGAATTAACAGGGCTCATTTGGAGAGCTTTAAGCTAGATTCGAAGGGGGATGGGGTTGTAGCTGGGCTTGCATCAGTGGGGCAGCACTCTAGAACTGATGAAGACTGGGAGGCCTCCCATATCGCTAGGGTGAAATCAGTGTGCTCAGCTCGCTCGCTCCCTGAAATGCCTGTACACCAATGCACACAGCATGGGGAATAAGCAGGAGGAGTTAGAAACCTGTGTTCAATCAGGAGATTATGATCTGGTGGCAATCACAGAGACATGGTGGGACACTTCACATGACTGGAATGTGGTCATGGATGGCTATGTCCTTTTCAGGAAAGACAGGCCAGCTAGGCAAGGTGGTAGAGTTGCTCTTTATGTGAGAGAGCAACTATAATGTATTGAGTACTGGTCAGGCACAGATGAGAAGCGAGTTGAGAGTCTATGGGTGAGAATCAAGGGGCAGGCTGGCAGGGGAGATACTGTTGTGGGTGTCTATTACGGGCCACCAGATCAGGGTGAGGAAGTTGACAAGGCCTTCTACAGGCAGCTGAGAGTGGCCTCACAGTCACAGGCCCTGGTTGTCATGGGGGATTTTAACTGCCTTGATGTTTGCTGGAAGGACTACTCAGCTAGCCATCCACAGTCCAGGAGGTTCCTCCAGTGCATCGATCATAATTTCCTGATGCAAATGGTGGATCAGCCAACTAGGAGAGGAGCGCTGCTGGATCTCATCCTCACTAACAAGGAGGGTCTGGTTGAAGCGGTAAAGGTTGAGGGCTGCCTTGGTTGCAGCGACCATGAAATGGCGGAATTCAGGATCTCGTGTGGCGGGAACAGAATAGCAAGCAGAATTGCAACCCTGGACTTCAGCAGGGCAAACTTTGGCCTTTTCAAACAATTGCTAGGGGAAATCCCATGGGCAAGGCTGCTTGAAGGTAAAGAGGCCCAAGATAATTGGTTAGCATTCAGGGACTGCTTCTACCAAGCTCAAGATCCTGACACGTAGGAAGTCAAGGAAGGGAGCCAGGAGCATGGTTATACAAGGAACTGCTGGGCAAACTCAAGTGGAAGAGGAGAGTTTACAGATCATGGAAGGAGGGGCTGGCCACTTGGGAAGAATATAAGGCTGCTGTCAGAGGATGTAGGGAGGCAACTAGGAAAGCTAAGGCCTCCTTAGAATTAAATCTGGCGAGAGGGGTCAAGGACAACAGAAAGAGCTTCTTCAAATCCATGGCAGGTAAAACTAACACCAGAGGCAATGTAGGCCCACTGATGAATGGGGTGGGTGCCCTGGTGACAGAAGATACAGAGAAGGCAGAGTTACTGAATGCCGCCTTTGTCTCTGTCTACTCTGCTGGAGGCTGTCCTGAGGAGCCCTGTACCCCTGAGGCCCCAGAGGAAGGCAGGACAACGGAGGAGTTTGCCTCAGTTGATGAGGACTGGGTTAGGGAGCAATTAAGCAATCTGGACATGCAGAAATCCATGGGTCCAGATGGGATGCACCCGCAGGTGCTGAGGGAGCTGGCTGAAGTCATTGCTAGGCCACTCTCCATCATCTTTGCCAAGTCTTGGGAAATGGGAGAGGTGTCTGAGGACTGGAGGAAAGCAAATGTCACTCCAGTCTTCAAAAAGGGCAAGAAGGAGGACCTGGGTAACTATAGACCGGTCAGCCTCACCTCCATCCCTGGGAAAGTGATGGAACACTTGGTGCTATCTCAAGGCATATCAAGGATAAGAGTGTCATTAGGGGCAGTCAGCATGGCTTCACCAAGTGGAAGTCGTGCTTGACCAACCTCATAGCCTTTTACAAGGGCATAACGAGGTGGACAGATTATGGCAGAGCAGTAGATGTGGTCTACCTTGACTTCAGCAAAGCATTTGATACAGTCTCCCACAGCATCCTTGCTGCTAAACCGAGGAAGTGTGGTCTGGACGACTGGGTAGTGAGGTGGACTGTGAAATGGCTGAAGGAAAGAAGCCAGAGAGTCGAGGTCAATGGGGCGGAATCTAGTTGGGAGCCTGTATCTAGTGGAATCCTTCAAGGGTCAGTACTGAGACCAGTATTATTCAATATAATCATCAATGACTTGGATGAGGGAATTGAGTGTACTATCAGCAAGTTTGCTGATGACACCAAACTGGGAGGAGTGAGTGACACGCCAGAGGGCTGTGCTGCCATCCAGCGAGACCTGGACAGGCTGGAAAGTTGGGCGGGAAAAAATTTAATGAAATATAACAAGAGAAAGCGTAGAGTCTTGCATCTGGGTAGGAACAACCCCAGGTTCCAGTATAGGTTGGGGAATGACCTGTTAGAGAGCAGTGTAGGGGAAAGGGACCTGGGGGTCCTGGTGGACAGCAGGATGACCATGAGCCAGCACTGTGTCCTTGTGGACAAGAAGGCCAATGGCATCCTGGGGTGTATTAGAAGAGGGGTGGTTAGTAGGTCGAGAGAAGTTCTCCTTCCCCTCTACCCTTCCCTGGTTAGACTGCATCTGGAATATTGTGTCCAGTTCTGGGCCACTCAGTTCAAAAAGGACACGGAACTGCTGGAGAGAGTCCAGCACAGGGCAACAAAGATGATTAAGGGAGTGGAGCATCTCCCTTATGAGGAAAGGCTGAGGGAGCTGGGTCTCTTTAGTTTGGAAGAGACTGAGGGGTGACCTCATTAATGTTTATAAATATGTAAAGGGTGAGTGTCACGAGGATGGAGCCAGGCTCTTCTCGTTGACAACCAATGGTAAGACAAAGGGTAATGGATTCAAACTGGAATACAAGAGGTTCCACTTAAATTTGAGAAGAAACTTCTTCTCAGTGAGGGTAACAGCACACTGGAACAGGCTGCCCAGGGAGGTTGTGGAGTCTCCTTCTCTGGAGACATCCAAAACCCGCCTGGACACCTTCCTGTATAGCCTCATCTAGGTGTTCCTGCTCCGGCAGAGCGATTGGACTAGATGGTCCCTTCCAATTCCTAACATTCTGTGACTCTGTGATTTTGTGCTCAAAATATACTTTGATTGAAATGGATAAGTTAGAGGTTCTACACACACCTAAAAATCACTAAGGATCAGACAGTGCAAGAGGAGATACACACATTAACACTAGCTTCCCCTAGTGGCAGTTACTGTTACTAAATTGTCCCAATCCCCTGTCACCTGAACATCCGATTACTCAATTCATAGATTTCCTGGAAGAAGGAAAAAGGTGAGCAGAGAATGTTACATATTAGAAACTTTTAGGTATTCGACTTACTGTACTATCAGCATTGTAGGAGAAACTCGTTCCTCCCTAATGGCAGCTAAAAAATTGCATGCAGCATAGATCCCACAGAAAATCTGCACTCATTAAATATGCATGACATGACTCTCTGGAAAATCAGCACTACATCTGTATGCTGTGCCTTATTTGCAAGCTGAAAATGCAAATGCTTGAGCAGCTCCAAGATCCCAAATCACAGCTGGTAGTAAGGTACAGATGGGAGGAACATAGCCTCACAAGAACATAGTTATTATTTCCAACTAGCCCCTCCACCTTTTTATGGTTTCATTTATAAATCCCTAGATCACTAGTAAAAATTATAAGAAAGGGCAGAAGTAGCCTGAAAGAATCAACTGTTCTAACCCAGCTCTCCCAAACAGTGTCTGAGCTGATGACAGGAACACTGGGCAATCTTTGATAGAAATTGAGAGTTACTTCATACTGACATATCAATTTCCTAGTATATTTCTGAAGAAAGCAGAGGATATTGCTTAAAAGTAAAAAAGCTGACAATCTATAAAACAAAAACAGGCAGGAAGACAACAGTAATCCAGCCTTGCACAGATACATAAAAGAAATGAAGTATCAGCCTACTAAGGGAATAGATTATGACAGAGAAAGCTACTAAGTGAAAGCTCCTGTTGCTGTTAAAGTTTTACAGTGAATTGAATTTAAAGATAGAAAGTTGGGAGGAAATAATCTTGCGTGCTTACATAGCTCAGTATCTTTCTTTGTTTATTACAATCTGCTGAGTGTAGCCCTGTTCAATAAGGAAACTCAAGAGTTGAAAAGTGAACTTGCAATACACCCTGAAAGAATCAATCACTCGTTTACTTGGAAAAGAGACCATGAGTCACACAGCTATAAAGCATGGCAAGCATTTTAACAGTAATCTCAAGTTAGCAAAAGAAATATTTTCCTGAATATCTGTAGCAGCTCTTTACAAAAAATCTGCAAACATTTCATTTCAAACTGAACATAATAGCAGAACCTGTAGGTATCTGACAGATTCGCACCATTTCAAAACAACTTATTAAAAAAAAAGTTTGTATCTTAAAATGACACTTCAAAGTCAAATGTTTTGTACAGAAGAAAGCAGTCTTGAATAAAGATTTTGTTAGATAACTCTTGTAGTTAAAGAAAACTGTCTGCTACATGTCCATGACAACTAGCTCAAAGTCCTAGAGGGTTTACACCTGCCCTAGCCCAGTAACACATCATAAACTACCACTACACTTAATTAAGACAAAACATACTGATAGTTTGCTGTTACATAGGATATTATATCTATTCAAGTCCTATTCAAGACCACAGGAAAAAGAGTTCTAAAAACCCAGCAGACTTCCACTGTCTACTTCTCTGGGTTCAGTTCCAAGTTACCATCAGGGTAAGAGCTGGTTCTCTTTGAGTGGAACTAAAATTAGAGCAGCTAACGAGGTCTGTGTAGGCAAATGATGGCATTTTTCAAAAGGAGTAACTTTACTGAGAACAAAATTAAATATTTCTGCCAAAATCCTCATCTCCAATAATATACACGCTAATGTGAAGATAACGCACCATTTCAAGGCTAAGGACTCTGGATCTACCACAACATGTTTTTATACACAAATTCCTCACCCCAAGGCTTGAGTGCCAATCATTACATCAGAACACTCAAAAAGTATAGGAAACTACTAGATGCCTGATCGTAACAAACCACAAGTTTGTAAACAAACATTCTTTAAATCAAAGATGATTTCTTACCATTTACACTTCATTGCTCTGCTTAGCATAATAAAAAAGGGAACAAATTAACTCCTGACAGACTTCAAAACTGAACTTCAGTGAAAGAAGCAAAATATCTGAACTCCTGCAAGAAAAGGAGTTGAAGAAAACAGGCCACTGGTATTTCATTTTGGCTCTGAATACATCTCTGAGTAGCAAAATTCTTGAGATCGACAATGGTAGCTAACAGTGCTGCCCAGGAGTTGATAGCCACCACCTGAGCTGCAGGAAATGTGACAGCAGCTCAGATGGGATATAAAAACAAATATATTTTTTTTAAATTAAAGGCTTCTTACAACCTATCCTAACCTATTCTCCGTATCTTCTCAACAGGTTTTTCAAATTTAACTAAGCCATTCCCACATAGAAAAAACTGGAACAAAAAGTTGGCTTTTAAATAAATGAACTATTCAAGTTCATGGAGATTGCTCTAAGTTCAAATAAAGAAATAATAGAATATGAGGTTGTAGCTTCACTGAAATATCTACATACTCCTTAGTGAAGATTCCTCGAGGCCCAGAAGGAGTAATATTGCTTTGATCTAGTCCATGCGTTTCCAGAATGTTGCGAGCTGCAGGACTTAAGCGAATCCTAAAGAAATCAAGAGAAAAATAAATTATTTAAACAATAAGATTAACTTATTTCATTTAATGGATATCAAGAGAAACTACACAATATATACCCTATTTCAGAAGCAACAGCTGAGGAATTAAACAGTTCTGTACAAAGGCTGCAATCCTAACACTGAAGTTGGGCTGTGTCCCTTCACCAAGCTTTAACGTAATGTTGAATCTAGAAACACAAGGAGGACTTTAAAGAGATCAAAATAAAGACTGTAAAACTCACGTCCAAACTTTCCTCTTACAGCAGTGTTGCAATATACTTGTGGATTCTTCTGGAAAAGGGTAATCAGTGAAGAACCAAATACATTTTTTAAGACCAGCTTGTTATAGTAACATTAAAATACGAGATTTAGGAGCTCAGACAGGAGGGTTGCTCATCTCTATTATTTGCTTGCCTAGTTGTAATTGCATCATTAATGCAGTTTAATTCTAATTATAACATTAACTTTGCCCTAGCTTCAGTTTTATTTTATAGGATTGATTTAATGAAATGGCTACTTTTTCAGAAAGCAAAAGCCACACAGATGTAGTTGCATAATTCGGTATCCGCTTTAGAAGACTAAATATTAAGCCCTCCCACACTAAAACCTTTCAATCTGCATATAATTAAGATATACTATAATACTAATAAACCTATAACTGCCATCTTGACCTAGCTGGGGTATGCTCAATAGTAACATTTCTGCCTGGAAACAGAAACAGTGATCAACTACAAAGCACAGTACACAGCTACAGAGCATACAGTGCCCCTTAGCATGATTTGCTTTCTGAAATGAGGAAAAACAACAATGCGTAGAGATTTCAGAATTCTTAGATACAAAAGCAGCAAAGTTTTCAGAAAAAAATGAATACTCAGTTTCAAATCTTTCCACAAAATCTCCAATTCATTATTTTCTAAAGGAGACTATATTCCCACCATGCTGAGTTTTAAGAACTGTCCATAAACTGTTGGCAAAGAAAACCTATGTCATAAATGATCACTTGATTTCAAAGATGCCAATACATCTCTAATTAACAGTTGCAGTGAAACGGATGCAGTTCTGATGTTCTTTGGTACTAAAATGCAATACTTAATCCTTTCAAGGACCCTTTCCTTGGATCATCTTCCTGCTACAGGTAATGTCTGGGCAATGACCCCAATTAGTTGTCTTCCGCTTGCATGAGAAAAGCCTAAATGCTGACAGCAAAAGTAAACATAGCAAACCAGATAGAAAAGGTAATGAGGTTTGAAAGAAAACAAACGAACAAACAAACCGACCAACCCCCAAAACCCAAAACAAAAACCCAAAACCCATACACACTCCAAAACTACCCAAACCAAACAGTTTGCATAGTACATGCCACCAAAACTAGTTTCCTATTCTTTTCTTTAATACGCTGTAATTTTACAGCTTTTGTGTTATCACAATTCACTCCAAATAAGGAGGAATACCTCCAAATAAGGTACATCTGCAACACAAACCTGTGATGCCAGATTATTGTTACCTGACTAACACTTTGGGGTTTACTCCTCTCTCTAAGATGCTTGCAATGCTTAGAGTACCCTAACAGATCAAAACAAAAGAGCATGTAAATCCGCAGTTTTGAGTTTTTCACATTCCACTGTTATGGAAATAAGAAGAAATTTTTTCTGATATCAAAAGTGGAAGAGCTTGGAAGGGGTTTGGAGTTTGCCATTTGTTTGTTTATTTTTTTCTCCTAAAAAAAGAAATGGAAAACAAGTTATAGGTAAACTAAGCATCCAATACATAAGCATTAGTGTCCATCATATATAAATACAACTTCTTATTAATCTAAGTTTAGAATCCTTCATAAAGCAGTATTAAGTCAGAATAAAAGCACACTCATAGAAGGTGTTCTAATAAAACCATGTTGTTCAAATTGATGTATTGAGCTTACAAGCAGAGAAATATTCTGGGCAGGCAAGCTTTATTACCTCACACATACTGAAACGCTCTTTTAAACTAACAGCTTAATACTAGGTAAAAAGCGACAAGATTCTTTTTTGGTTTAGCTCTACTGATCTAACTAAACAAGAGTTCCATTTCATAACAAACATAGAAACTTACTGCAATTTTCCAGGTTTCTGTTCCACTTTAGAAGGCGCTGAAACAGAAGGACCTGCAGGAGTTGAGGTAAGCGCAGGTACTGGTGGAGCCAGAGAAGATAGATCACTACCATCAGCTGGTATTTCAACTTGCTTCCAGTCCTGTCCTTCCTCTACCAGCAGACAGATTAGTGAGCCCAAGCGTACATTTTTGCTTCCTTCTTCCACCTTAATTTAAGACAATGAGAACATTAAGTTATGTATTGCACTGTCTGGACTAATAGGACTAAAAATACTAGATGTTGAAATGTCAGGTATATTAATAACATTTCATCAAGAAAATATATCTCATTTTATTCCTACTATTAATAAGATGACTCATTACCAAAATTAATTACAGTTGCTATTATAAGGTGAGGAATACGAACTTATGCCCCCAAATCCTATACATCTAAAGTCAGCATTCGGAAATCAAACTAACCAAGTTACAGACTACTGAGTACCTCCTGGAATAAACTCAAAACACATGTGGATGTCTAATCTTTGTGAACAGAGCCTGAAAACTTTGCTGGACACATTGAGCAGATATACTTTAAGACATCTACCTTGAATCTAGCAGCGTTATATTTTAGAACACACGCTTGTAAATTTAGAAGCTGAGGAACAAAAAGAGACCGAAACTCCACAACAACAGTGCCTCATTACTTCTTTTTGAAAAAGATAACACTTGCTTTCCACTAACTTCCACCTTTAAGTTTGTCTGTTTTATCATAACTGGTGCCAAATAACAAGTCTGTCCAGTAAGAAAGTGATAGCACTTATGCAGAATCTAAATCACCATTTCAAAGAACATCTGAACAGAAAACTTACAGAAAGATAAATATAAGGTAATCGAATATAATCTAATTAGACTGGATAAGGCAAATCTATTCTAGATGTTCCTGTTAAAACAAAACGATATCTATATCACAGTCAACATCTCTCTTTGATGTTTTGGCAGATAAAGGCACAGCAGTCGTGTTAACAGCTTAATGACGGGCTCTGAAGGCTTCTTCAGGCTCTCAAAAGCAACATTTCCAGGGCATCAGGCCAAATATAAAGATAGCCCTTTAGGACCACAAATAGTCAAATACACCTTCAATTGTATCAGCCCAAATAGAGTTAATTTCCTAATAAAGAAAACGGACATTCCATTTCCACCATAAAGCCATATCACACATAGATTTTCCTCAAATGGAGCTGGTATGTATCTGCAATGCTGACATTTTACCCAAGAAAATGCAACTCATTATCATTTGAAAAGCCCAAAGACAGACACACAAAATAAAAATATAGAAAGTATCAGGTATCACACTGTTTTTACTGCCTTAATCTGGTTTTCTAGGCACTTAAGCACTAATAAATAAAACAGAATTCTGTAAAGACTGCACTATGCAGATGCAAATACTAGTAAGTTGTAACTCAGATAAGATTGTTGTCTGCACACTGTTGACTCCTCTGACAGAATGTACCAGATTTCACAGGATTACGTAGCTCTAGCTCCCTCACTAGAAGGACAGATACTAGACCTAAGAAGGAACAAAGGTAATTTTTTCCTCAGTATGTTCTGATAAAACATCTCACATTTACAGTTTTGTCACTTTACTTCTTTTTCCGCCATGAACACTAGGTAAATTCCATTGTAACACTTCTTTAAAAATATTTGTTACATGAAAAAAAAAATTTAAGACTTAGTTCAATACTTCTTGTTCTGATCAAAATGCTGAAGTTATTAACTAATAACTTTACAGCATTATCATACTTAGCACTGAAAAAGGTATTTAGAAAAATAAAACTATCAGCACAATACTCAGATGTTAGAGCCATACCAATGATGATGAAAACCACATATGTTCCCCAAGTCCAAAATACTCCCCCATAGCATATAAATATGCAGCAGTTAATTGTTTTTCCCAAAATAAGAATAAATCAATTTTTTATGTCTTCTCTTTGCTTTACAAAGGCTTGCACATACAAGAGAGAACACTTATTTTTAAAAGCAGTCTACATATTGTAACTGAATAGACCAAGAAGAACTGCGACATGCTTGTGGTGTCAAGTCCTTATCACAGTTTTAGTGTCAGAGTGCTTTAGTGGTACTATGATGATACATGAAGACATCCAGCAAGGATGGTTGAGCCTTCAGAAATATAACACTAAATTTATACTAGTTAGGGTTTGTTTATAACCCAGTATTATAGAAGGATTCAAAGCCATCAATGTTCTCAACTCTCACTCTTCAGAGCAAGCCAGTGATGTTCTTTCTTATGTTCCGGACTCCAAGACAGTTACGTGAAAACTCCTGCATTTCTTATTTTCCAATACAAGTTTCCAGCCCAGATGACTGCAGAGATTACACTTTTTTAAAGTGTACACAAATATCTTTTAAAAACCATGTTTTTAAACGTGCAGCCTTTGCATCTGAGAACTAGGACAAAGAGAAATTGTTATTATTTTACTTAACTTTTCATCTCCTGGATTTTTGAGTCACTTCTATATTTTCATAATTCACAATACCAGAAAACCTCTCTGCATAAATCTCAATGAAGTCCAGAATTTCAGATGTAGAAAGAGCTGAAATAGGTAGCTTCACAATGCTTCTATTACTGTGTACACACAGCCAAGAGGAGTTAAAAAAGATCCTAACTTTGCTGACAAACCAACAAAGCACAGATGACCCGATAGGGAGAAAAAAAATGGAAGAGATTAAGTGCAAAGAGGAATAACGTTCCCTGTTGCCACTGCAGCTCAGTGCTTTAGTCACTAACATACGTATACCAAAGTAGATGTTTATTTCCTACACTGGGAGGAAAGATGGACAGAACCTATGCTGGCTCACTCTGCCATGAAAGTTTTATACAAAGCAGTTTCAGTTCATACCAATTGTCATTTTGGTCATGAACGGTAGTGAATATTAAGTCCAGCTCTTAAACAATCATTCATCATCTGGTTTTGATCGAAATTTAAATAATAAGAATTTTAGGCAAAAAAAATTAGTGTTAGTGAAAGAGTAATCACCATACATCACCATACTGACATCACATGAATGATACTTTCATTCAGTCATTTAATCTTTTACTGCATTTTACACTGAATCAGACGTGACCATTAAAAGACCTATCTAGATAGAAAAGGAATATCTGCATGAGTATTTTATGGTTAGCCTGCTCATTCTTAAATGATACATACTTACATTATACACTCAGAAAAAACAAGGAGAGTTGCAGAAGTTGAATTCATTTAATCTAATGAACCATCTACCTTTTACCGTTGAGATAAAAACCAAAGTGTTAGGCTGACAGTGTGTTTATTTGACTCAATTTTCCACACTGAACTCAGTCAAGGTGGTACAGAATTGTGGTTGGCACCAAAGAACATGAAATTGTTGTCTCATTTCTTTTAGAAAGTGAGTAAACTTCAGCTAGATGCTGTTAACTCAGATCCATCAAACATTCCTAATTTCCTATCGACTACATCACATTCTGAAATTTCTGAGTGGCTTCTGGAAGGGCAGTTTTTCAATAAAAAATGATCTCTCCATCCACAAATCTAAGGCGGCTTAATGTTATAAACCTTACATAAACGTCTACTGAACACCCAATACAGTGCAGAAATATCCATAGGATACTGCAGAAAGACTACTAAGGATCACACTTAAGCTAGGAAAAAAAAAATCAGAAATTTTCTAGTCTTATTGCTCCCATATTATTTCAGTTTCCAAAACATCAGGTTTCCTCTGTACTTTTTAGGAGACTAGAATAAAAGCCTATTTGTGCATCTATTTCGTACTCTAAAACTTAAGCCCCTTGTCTCTAGATTCCAAAAATGGGCATTAAAAGAATCCATTAAAGACTGGGTTTTCCATAATAACCTGTTTGTGTTACTTCAATAAAGCTGACTCTCTTCTCTTAATCTGAAAGACAGTATAGTTACATTCCATCTCCTGGCACTTCCTTCTCAGACTCAGCTGTCGGCATATGATTTTGATTGGATTATGTGGATATCTTGGCTAAAGCTGTGTGTCACTGTTCCATAATACTGCTATCATGTAGTTGCTAGATATTCTGCTTTTAATCTATCAAAACACACTGCACAACAGCAATACAAATAAATTTTGGAATTTGAAATGCATTTGGAATACAAGAAAGGAAACAGGAAAAACACAGCTTCTGAAATACTAATGCTACTTGCAGTCATTGTGAATTACTATTAAAGAAACTTGAAAAATCAATATTGAAGTCTGCTATTCTTTTCTTAATGTCTCTCTAGGAATCATTCTCTAATACTTTTGGCAGAGGCAATCCCCATATCTCCTCTTCACATAATCTAAAAGAGCAGTATCTGTAAATGTAGAATAGGTACTTCATATTAAAAAAAAAATAATGAAGAGTTTGCACAAGTTTTGTCAAGGCTATTAGATGCAAAATAATTTTCAGAAACATTCAAAACTGAAGAAGAGAGAATTAAAAATTGTGAAAGCATTACTCAGTAATTATTAAAATAACTACATGGAGACTAAAAACACATTTAAATATATGTCTGATGTGAGATTGTGTCCTGGGATAGCAGAATGGATTCTCTGAAACTTATTAGATATGTTGCTCCACAGTTGAACACAAAAACTCAGATGTTTCAAGGTGCTACAAAAAACCAGATCATCTGGGAAAACTTACTATTTAGCAACATAAGTTAGAAGAAGGAAAATATTTACAAAACTCTTACTTTTTTATATAAACTAGTCTTTAAAATGCAAGTTATCCTGGAGAAAATAAACACTAATGATAATTTCTTGTAAGCCCTGATAGACTTCACTTGCAGCTGATTTCCATCTTACACCACCTCTCCTCTCCACCTAGCCCCCCCAGCTGTTTCAATGCTTTCATTTTTGCAAAGTGTGTTCATTCCCTTCACATATACAAAAAGGAAGATACTAAACAGACCATCACTTCTTAAATGCTGCCAGACAGGGAACTATTTTTTTTGTTTGTTTTTTGTTTTGCAAAGGATAACTATGCAGATACATGGTGTTGTAAGAAAATACAACTGTAGCAGAGATAGGCAACCTAATATATCAACCCAAAGAGCTTTTGTAATAGCAGCAGAAACGTGTGTCTCACTGTGTGTAAAGTAGAATTTTCTCTTGCACACTGATGGCTCCAGGAACCAGCCTCTATCTATGCCCATTCGGTTGTTTCCTAAGTAGCTAGACGGCAACTATTAATACTACCAGTATGCCTGCATATAATTATGCAATCCACAACTCCGGTGTAGATATTCCCTATATGAGACCTCCCTGACTAAATTACATAAGATTTACTATAAAAGTTTGCCCTTAACAGCATTTTCTTTCAGAGTGAAAACTGGGTTCTTGATGACTGTGGGACTGTTAGCAGAATAACACTGTTTTAGTTAAGTCCAAAAGGCTCCAAGATCACACAGGAAACTAGCTAACATGAGTCAATATAAACAGGCAAAAAAGCGGGGGTGACAGAAGCATAGCATATTTCATTTTGGAAATGTTCCATTAAAAGCTTGAGAAGTATTTCACTCTATAAAGCCCTGATGAGGCTTTAGATAGAATATTTAATCCAGTTTAGAGCACCATACTTTCAAGACAAATTGTTAAAGACAGCTTGAAGGATTATAAGAGAACAAAAGAGAATTTTGAAAACAATCCTTTTGGGGTTGAAGAACGCAAGCTTTTTCAAACTTGCAAAAGAGAATACCTTAGATATTTCAAGAGTCTCCCAGTAGATAAATGATTGCGATAAATGGAATAGTTATGAGTTGCAATTTGTGGCCACTGCATCAAGAGAATAAGACAGTTAACTTTTGTACAATTATTTACTTTTGATGATTGAGAATGTTTTTTTCTAAATACAAATATAGAACGGTGTCACAGCATGTAAAGAGTGTCTGTCAGCAAATGGTCTAAGTAAATTAGACCTGCTGTCAGTACAGGAGGCTGCAGTAACCAATGACTTGTCCTTTTCTAACCTACGTATCTAGAGCTCCTTGTCTCTACACCATATACTGCCAAATTTCACACCTTTGTATCCATTCTGATCACACTGATCATGCGTATTCTCTTCCAGGTTTTTGCAGTCAACTAAGTCAATATCTACCCTTTTTAGAACTACAAATATAGCTAAGTGCTAAGACAAAAAACTGCAATATCTTCTGGGTAAATTTTACTAGCAACACTTGTGGTCACAACAACATTTAATAACTACAGCCTTCAGAAACAGCGTAAGATTTCTGTGGAAGGCCAACCTCCCCAATTTTTAATTCTTCTTCCCACTTTCTACATAAACTCAATTGTGAAATGTTTGTATTAAACACAGTGGAACAATGGAACTTAGCAAACGTCAAGGAAACAGACATATAAATCTCATGCCTATTTCATTTTTCAGATGATTTTATCTTTTCATAAATCCTTTTCAGTTTTGACTGAATGCCATTAAGCTTTAAACGGTCTCATTATTAACAAGTGCCTGGTATATAAAGCAACATTTGCAGGGCAGCATCTGACAGTCTTTGTTTAGTGTGGAACTACAAAAAAGTCACACCTTTTAGATAAAGTCCAACAGCTCCACGGAGTTGTTAAGACAAGAATTCTCAGAATTCATAAGCATTCATGCTCAGAAACATGACTGAGATAGTAGATATCATCTCCACGAAGGGATTTAGAGTACTGAGTACAGTTAGAAAAGTTTCAGACTACTTATATTTATTGATCAAAAAATATGACCACATGCAGCTAAAATGAATAAAGAATAACTTATTTTTTTTCCACAAGAGGTATGGATTAGTTGAAATCTTATTTTAAGCTTCAGGAAGCCATTGCTTTGTGCTTACACAACTTTGCATACTAAAACTAGAAATACTTAAACCTTCATTTCACCCTAAATGCAGTGGAATTCTTATTATTTCTTCCTGCATTTCAGATACATCGTGATCTACAAAATACTTCTAATCTGACATTTGACTCCTATGTGTTAGGAAGGTAAAAGATTAGGAATCTCACATTTAATTTTGGAATCATATTTTCCAATTATGAACAGGTTCTGAAAACTTGTTTTAAGAAAACACTAACAAAAATGGTATTCAGATTATGAACTAATAACCATTTAAACAGATCATGCAAAACAAAAAGAACCTTTTTAAGAGTATTACCCTTAATATTACCGGTTTAAAACGATAAAAATATCTACCACAGAGCATAAAGGATCACAGTGAAGAAAAGTCAATGAAGAAGTTTCTCTCTAGTTCATGTTATTGAGCATTCAGTTAATGAAAACCTATATAGTATATTCAATTTTATTTTAGCTCCATAAAAAATACAAATTACTTTTGTCAATTAATGTTTCAAATTAAAGGCTGGATTTCTTCGTCAGGTCTTACTGTGCAATGCAAGAGAGGATTTTTTTTGATGTTTTCGGTGGGGTTTTTTGGTGTGGTTTTTTTGTTGTTTTGTGGGACTTGGTTTTATTGTTTGTTTGGTTTGGTTTTTGTTTTGTTTTTCTTCCTCCTCTTCTTCCTATCACAAAAAATGATTTTGTTCAATACAGCTTTTCAGTGGGGTCTTAGATCTCTTCTCCTAGTGGAGAATTCTGTAAATGCATTATCTTCACTCAAAACCACCACTTCTGTTCAGCCTGGAATTTTCCTTTTCAAATTCATTCCACTTGTTACATTTTACTACCCAATCTCTACATTTTTTTCTCTCCTTTCTCTCCTAACATACCAACTGGAAATAAAAATTTTGACAAAGAGTGTGGAATAATTACTGAGGGGGCAAATTATTGAAACTAACTAGCACGGATACACTTAAAGAAAATACAGCTATATCCATATCTTCAGCATATAAGGCAGCTAAGCAGTGGGGAAGAAATCTACTCTGTATGGTTTCGGCCTCCCCGCCCCCACCTGGCCTGCATTCTTGGATGGTAGTACCTGGGGGAGCTCAGTATAGTACCAATCAAGAAGATATGAGGGGTGGAGTGATACAAAGAAACCACGACCAGGCCCTGTATAACAAGGCAGGTACAGGAACCAGATGGTATAGCTGCTGCCAATTTTAAAGATAAGGTATGGCTGCTGTCAGTTAAAAAGGATAAATGTTCAATTCCATCCAAAATGCTAGTTACTGAGCCAGAAATTCGTCCAATAGATGGACTTTGCTCATTAGAATCTCATTATAATACCAAAACACACCTCCATCTCAAATGGTATACACTATAGTAAAGCTTTTACCTTAAAAATTGAAGAGGGAGATTTTACACCAACAAATAACAACGGTACGTATGACTAGAGTCACTCAAGCTCCACCTAAACATAAAAAATAGCATAAAATATCCTGACAATAGAGGAAGGGTGAGGGAAGACACCATCACTGAGAAGTCAAGGGAACAGCATAATAAGACTTCTGGGAGCAGTCGACAGTGTGTACCTTCCTTCTCCGCCACAAAGGGACAACTTTTGGGTACGATTTGCACACTTAGTTATACCAAGTTTTCCCCGGGACGCTTAGAGTTCAAGCTTGTATTTGTAATCACATTAATAGCACTATACAGTCATCTTAGAATTTATATATTTATGGTACCAATACTTATTTCTTGCAACTAACATTTGTTTTTACAACTAAAGTGTATTTTGCAACGTGAGTGTGTTTTTGCAGACAGTATATTTATCAATGGCATCTGAAAGAACTTGCAATTGTTGCTTTAATAACCCTCAATATTTGAGGATCTACTAATGAGAATTTCTCATTAAATGCACTCAGACTTTTAGTATTATTAAACTATTTGTGAATCTGTGCAAGTGTGTAAATTCAGTGGTTCTGACTGTCCCACACTATCAGTGAATCCAATTGTGCAAATTAATGTGCTCAGACTTATAGTATATATTATACTATTTGTGAATCTGTGCAAGCATGTTTGCACAATCAGACTTACAGTGCTAACCTGAGGTTATTTGATGTAATTGGACATCACTCAGGGGTTCAGCCCAGCCACATCACAAGGGGGCTTAACTTCTACTAAATTAATCCTCTTAATGCAACAAAAGGGTTTCATAATCTACTACATATATGGCAAAACAATTTCTCATTATTTTTTATTTATTTATTCAAAGTTCTTCCAATTCACTCTATTGCTTAATTATTGTGGAGGGCATAAAGAAACAGCTGCAATACTCCAACAGAACAGAAATGCGACCATTCTGAAAATTTCAAAGAGTTTGGGAGAGAAAAAATAAAGAAATTAAGAAACAAAATTTTAGTCCTCCCAAACAAACCACAAGGATGGAGTCTTGTAGAGAGAACAAAGACTATAATTCATATGTGTTGTTTTCTTTCAAATGAGGTACAGAATAGCACAGAAGTACCATGAAAATTTGGAAAATGTAGTTTGCAACAAAAAGTATAATATCGCTTTATAAAGGATTTCCACACGAGAACAGCAAAAGACCATCATTGTATTGCCAGAAAGTCAAACATGCAATCAGCACAATTTCTGCATATGTATCATTTACTCTTTAATAACATGCTCACTTGTACTTCTTCCATTTTTGATGAAGCTATATCAAGACTGTACAAAGAGATGGAGTTTTGCCTCTAGGACCTTCCTACTTCATAATTTTTTAGGCCTTTCATTTTTGGTTGTTGTTTTGGGGTTTGTTTTGTTTTTTTAAATATATAAAGATATATAAGCAATGAGGCAAAGAATTGAAAGGGAAGTATCACCAAAGACAACTGAATCATCATGGAGAACTGAAATTTAGTCCTTTCTGTTACTGAGTTCCCACAAAATACAAGGGCAAGTCATTTAAAACCAGACTTTTCACATGAGCATTAATATTCATGAATATTCATTTTAACATATGTATCACCAAAAAAGCTACAAAGCTGCATAGTGATTCAAGTAGATTTCTTCAGTATCATTTGGACGTTACGAAGTGTTTCATAACTTTTCTTGGAGACACTAGGTCATAAGTAGGATGTTCAAGTATGGTAAGAAGCTCTTTATGTATCTCTATATGCATTAAACCTGAAAAACATTATTGTTTCCCCATTTAGCTGCCTACTTGACAGCCTAACTAGATATTGTACAATTGTAATTGAACAAGTTGCTTTATCTTAACCAAATTGTAAATTCATTGCAAAATCATATTTAAGATTATCCATGTTTATCTACCCAATTTCTAAAAGGGAAAAAGAAAATATACCAGTGTTCTTGTTGGAAGTGCTAGAGGCTAGCTGACAGGTTAAGCCTTCACGGGATAAGAGAACTCCACAGATTTGGGTACTGTTTGGGGAAAATTTTGGAAAACCAGGTAAATATTGGAAAGGAGGAAAAATCTTTTCCATGTCTTTAAACAAAATTTATAACAATTTTCACTCCCCTCCCTAAAGATAAGAAACTCTAAAACACATTTCTCATTATACATATTTAAGGAACGAGAAAAATACTCTCCCTTAAACTTTAAGCATCAAATATGAGTTTTCAGAAAATGTAATATTTACTTTTATACAGAAGCAGCAACAGAAGGCCTCAGAATTAAAGCCTCACCCTTCTAAAATCTGACGAGAAATAATACTGGGTCATTTTAAAATAAGAAACATTTTTCAAAAATCTTAGAAAAGAGGAGGAAGAGAAAGGAAAAGATTCAGAATTCGACTTGTATGTAAGGAATAGCACAGGATTTGCAAGCTGACCTTAAGCAATGCAGGATTAGAACTATGTCCTCTATCCTGATCTCTGTAGTCCAGTTGTTATTGCTTCCATCTTGGTACAGAACAGGATTTAAAGCCAAAAATAAACTAGGAACTCAAACAAAGTGATCATCTTCCCTTTTATATGTGCACATACATACGAATACTCCACAATGATGTTCAGAGAACTTCACATTCATTTCAGTTCTCATTCTTTTACATTAAGCCTAATCAATCAATTTAATTTTAAGCATACAAGAAATCAGTAATTCTAAGAATAGTCCTCAGGTCAGCCCATCTTGTATAATGTTCCATCTTCAATGGCCAGCACAAGATAATCTAGCACAGAGATCATGCATTCTGGGTACACTACCATCCAAAATTCCATATTCTAACTAACTAACTTTTCTATAACTCAGAGATGTCACAAACGGCAATATTTCATGGAATAATTCATAAGGTGCAAAACGTACAAACCAACATAATTCAATCAGGTTAACTGAAAATGCATTAAACATATATAGGATCATGTACCATGTACCAGTAGTCTGGTATATGTACAAAATAAATAGAGCAATTATTTCTCACTAGGAATGCAAGTCAGTGCACTATTTTGAAAGCTGAGCAGAAGAAAATTTAGCTATCTAAACTAGTTTTTGGGGCAATATGCTAAACAATAGTCTGAAGAGAAGTTGTATAATCTTACTCAGAAAGGCAGAATCCCTACCAGTATTTTAGCCAATATGCCATCATCACTTGATTCCATGGTAATCACCGCTTTGTCTGTTTCAATTTCACACAATGCATCTCCAGCATTCACTGTTTCACCTGCAAAATAGAACAGAACACAAGAATACTTAGCCTAAACTATTTAACCATGAAATCCAGATCTATTTAACCATGGAAGATAAATATTTATCCCTTTAATACAGCCATTTTACATTCTTTAATATATTCTATAGCTAGTTGTTCCCCCATCGTTTATCATATTGTAGCTTTCGTTTCCAAATAAAAACACCGAGATTCAGAGACACAAACTGCTGCAGCAGAGCATTGACATATTCCAAATACTGATGTTTACAGTAGGTTTTCCAAGAGGAAGTACCCACACAATGAAATTTATTTCCACAACACCATCACTCAGTAACACTGCCCTGAATAAAATCCTGAGCCTTTCGGGTTCATTGCAAGCTGTAAGTCAAAGCAAGCTATTTAAAACTGTAATTTTAAGACAACAGTCACAGGCAATGACATCTTTAACCAAGTATCACAGTTCTCTAGTTTCTATCTATGCTACTAAAGACATTCAAATAAAAACCTCAGAAACTTTAATCTCTTTGGAAAGCATGTCTGCAAGCTTGTTTCCTCAGTCTGCTATATAGTTAAATACGGTAGAAACATACTTCCTTTGCGAAATAAAAATTTGCACAAGTTTTAGAAATTGCTTTTGCTACGTTACACAAGTCTGATTAATTTTGAAGTATACTCTTCCTCTGCTTTTGAAGAATATCTATATATGCTAGCACATGATAAAGATATTACAGGTCTAGATTCTTCAAATAGATCAATACTGACTAGATGGCCAACACTGAAATTGAAATTACATAGAAAAAGTTTGAGGTAGTTGAATGTTTTGGCCTCCAACAAAATATGATAAGCTTTTCCTTACACAGCACTGAAAAATAGGGACATTACATACAATCCCAATACATGACTACAGTTTTTATAAGAAGTAATTTTTTAATATTTCCCCAGTACCAGAAATGCTGCAACAGTATTATGTGTCTAAGCATTTTCATTAAATTCCTGATACCACACTCTGTTATACTTCAGCATCACAATAAACCTAGTGCAGGTTACCACCTGCATTTAGGTAAGAGACAAACACCTTTAAAAAAAAAAGAAAAATAAATTTCCTGTTTCAGGACTACCTGAATTAGAAGGGGAAAATGAAGTGTGGTATGATCTCTGCAGTAATAAACAATGAAAACATTCAAAGCTCAGTCACTTATAAAACTATGTAAGTCATAATTGTTCCTATTACAGAACTTGGCAGGGGAGTACACAAAATAGCACCTGATCTTTTTCATTTAATTATTTAATTGTTGCACTGCACTTCGCAATAACTAAAGCATAAACAGTTTATAACAGAGAGTCATAATTTCAGGCTCTATATCAGTATTTTAATTCCATTGGATCGTTACTTCAAGTAGCCCATATATCAGACCATTAAGTAAGTACTTGATAGATGTTAAGAAATTGAATTATTGGGCAAATTCTGTAACATATTGAACTAAGGCAAGCAGAAAGGAGCTTAACTCTGTATCTCAACTATTCTCTTCTCCCAGCCCGCGATCAGACTCTAAGTGCTCTGCACCGTTACAACGAAATCTCAGCGCTAAGCAACCTGCAGCAGTAACTCCAACAGTGCAAGCTAACCAAAGCAAATACCTTGATTCATGTGTTTTGTCATTTATGACATCTCTTAACTTGGGTACGTCAGGCAGTTCACAGAAAAGTAAAGATTCTCTTGCACAGGGAAGGCAACAGGAAACGACTTCACAGAACCAGGCAAACCACTTTTCCACTACTTTTTTTTATTCTCCTTTCACTGCTGCAGCCAAGAAGTGGTCATAAGTTCGGAAGGCAATTGATTAAATGTAATTTTAAGAAGAATATTTCACTGCAGCATTCGAAAATCTCATCTGTATTTCAGTACCCAAGCACAAGAGAAAGGATCATAGTTATGTTCATTAGAGACTGCAAAATCGATGCCCACTTTCACATCAAATACAAACCAGCTTACCCAATAGACAGGATTGGAAAGAACACTTTTGCAGAGCATATCATTGGTCTTACGCCACATCTTTGCTTTTAAGCCGAATTTCCCTCTAGGAGATCAAATCCAATTGGCATTCAATTGCCTAGGTGCTCTGTTCATTTACTGACAACCAAGTATCCAAATCACAAGATACAAACTGCATTCATAGAATCATAGCATCATTTTGGTTGGAAGAGACCCTCGAGATCATCGAATCCAACAATAACCTAAATCTAGCACTAAACCATGTCCCTAAGAACCTCATCTATGCATCTTTTAAACACCTCCAGGGATGGTGACTCAACCACTTCCCTGGGCAGCCTGTTCCACTACTTCGCAACCCCTTCTGTGAATAATATTTTCTTAATATCGAATCTGAAAACTTCCCTGGCACAACTTGAGGCCATTTCCTCTTGCCCTATCACTTGCTACTTAGTAGAAGAGACCAACATCCTCCATGCTACAGCCTCTTTTCAGATAGTTGTAGAGAGCGATAACATCTCCCCTGAGCCTCCTTTTCTGCAGGCTAAACAGCCCCAGATTGTTCAGCTGATCCTCATAACACTTGTTTTCTTCACCTCCTTCATTTCCCTTCTCTGAACTCTCGCCAGTATCTCAATGTCTTCCCTATAGTGAGGGACCCAAAACTGAACACAGTATTCAAGGTAGGGGCCTCACCAGTGCCGAGTACAGGGGGATGACCACTTACCTACTTCTGCTGGCCACACTGTTCTTGATGCATGCCAGGATGCTGTTGGCCTTTCTGGCCACACTGCTGGCTCATATTCAGCTGGCTGTCGATTAACACCCCCAGATCCTTTTCCGCCAAGCAGCTTTCCAGCCACTCTTCCCCAAGCCTGTAGCATTCCATGGGGTTGTTGTGACCTAAGTGCAGGACCCAGCACGTGGCCTTTTTAAACCTCATACAATTGGCCTCAGCCCATCAATCCAGCCTGTGCAGATGCCTCTGTAGAGACTTTCTACACTTAAGCAGATCAACACTCCCATCCAGCCTGGTGTCACCTGCAAACTTACTGAGGGTGTACTCAATCCCCTCATCCAGATCATTGATAAAGATATTAAACAGAACCGGCCCCAATACTGAGCCCTGGGGAACACCACTCGTGACCGGCCACCAACCGGATTTCACTCCATTCACCACAAGTCTTTGGGACTGGCCATCCAGCCAGTTCTTTACCCAGCAAAGAGTATGCTTGTCCAAGCCATGAGCTACCAGTTTCTCCAGGAAAATGTTGTGTGAAACTGTGTCCAGGGCTTTAGTGAAGTCTAAGTACACAACATCCCACAACCTTTCCTTCAACTACTAAGCTGGTCACCTTGTCATAGATCAGGTTGGTCAAGCAGGACCTGCCTTTCACAAACCCATGCTGACTGGGCCTAATCACTTGGTTTTCTTTTATGTGCTGCATGATGGCACTCAGGATGATCTGTTCCATGACCTCCCCAGGCACCAAGGTCAGACCTGTCAAGGCCTGTAATTCTCCAGATCCTCCTTCTGGCCCTTCCTGTAGATGGGTGTCACATTTGTGAACTTCCATTTGACTAGGACCTCCCTGGTTAGCCAGGATTGCTGATAAACGATAGAAAGTGGCTTGGTGAGCACCTCCACCAGCTGCCTCAGTACCCTTGGATGGATCCCATCTGGCCCCACAGACTTGTGCATATCTAAGTGGTGCAGCATGTCGCTAACCATTTCCCCTTGGATTATTGGGGCTTCATTTTGCTCTCTGTCCCTGTCTTTCAGCTCAGGGGGCTGTGTACCTGGAGCACAACTGGTCTTGCTATTAAAGACTGAGGCAAAGATGGCATTCTCTCACCTTCTGTCACTATGTTTCCCTCCCATCCACTAAAGAATGGAGATTCTCCTTAGCGGTCTTTTTGTTGCTTACATATTTATAGAAACATTTTTTGTTCCCTTCTACAGCAATAGCTATGCTTAGCTCTAGTTGGGCTTTGGCCCTTCTATTTTCTCCCTGCATAACTTCACGCACCCTTGTAGTCCTCCTGAGTAGCCTGCCCTTTCTTCCAAAGGTTATAAATTCTCCTTTTATTCCCAAGTGCCAGCCAAAGCTCTCTATTCAGCCAGGTCAGTCTTCTTCCCCACTGGCTAATCTTTTGGCACATGGGGCAGCTTGCTCCTGCACCTCTAAGATTTCCTTCTTGAAGAGTGACCAGCCTTCCTGGACTCCTTTGTCCTTCAGGACTGCCTCCCAAGGGACTCTGCCAACCAGCCTTCTAAACAGGTTAAAGTCTGCCCTTCGGAAGTCCGAAGTAGCAGTTCTGCTGACCACCCTCCTTACTTCCCCAAGAACAGAAAATTCAATCATTTTATGATCACCATGCCCAAGGTGACCTCCAACTGACACATTACCCACGAGTCCTTCTCTATTCACAAACTACAGGTCCATTGGGGCACCTTCTCTAGTTGGCTCACTGACCAGGTGTGTCAGGAAGTTGTCTTCCACACACTTTAGGAGCCTCCTAGACTGTTTCCTCTCTGCTGTGTTGTATTTCCAGCAGACATCTGGTAAGCTGAAGTCCCCCATGAGAACAAGAGCTAGTAACTCTGAAACTTCTCCCAGCTCCCTGCAGAATATTTCATCTGCGTCTTCATCCTGTGTAGTTTGTAACAGACTCCCACCAGGATATCTGCCTTGTTGGCCTTCCCCTTGATTCTTACCTATACACACCCAACCCTATCAACACCTTCGTCAAGCTCAAGACAACCAAAACACTCCCTAACATACAGGGCTACCCCACCTCCTCTCCTTCCTTGCCTATTGCTTCTGAAGAGTTTATAGCCATAACAATGTAATACTCCAGTTGTAGGAGTCATCCCACCATGTTTCTGTGATGGCAAGTACATTATAGTTTTTCTGCTGTACAAGGGCTTCCATCTCTTCCTGTTTTTTTTTCCCATGCTGCGTGCATTAGTATAGATGCATTTCAACTGGATTATTGATCCTGCCACCTTTCTGCAGTGAGAAGCCCTAACTCCTTTGTGACCATTCTCAGGCACTACTGTGATTTCTAACATATTTATAACATCTATAACCCTTTTGTGTTTTCTACCGCACAGCTCTCCATCCCCTACCTCCAATGAGAGAGCAGACCAAAGTGCCTTACTAGCAGCCCATCCCTCAAATGTTGGCATGCTGCCCTTGGGTTTGTCTCTGCTGTGCCTGGTTTTCTCCCCTTTCCCCTTCAAGTCTAGTTTAAAGCTCTTTCAATGAGCCCTGCTAACTCCTGCCCAAGTAACCTTTTCCCCATTTTAGACAGGTGCATCCTATTTGTTGTTAGCAGGCCAGGTGTCACGTAAACCAACCCATGATCAAAAAATCTAAAATTCTGCTGGTGACACCAATCCCACAGCCAGGTATTGATCTGCTGTGTTTTCCTGTATCTTTCCTCATCATATCCTGCAACCGGGGGGACAAAGGAAGACACTACTTGTGCTCCTGATCCTGTAACCAGTCATCCCAAGGCCCTCAAGACCCTCTTGATTTGCTTTGGATTTCCCTTTACGGTCTCATCTCTGCCTACCTGAAAAATTAGTAGAGGATAATAATCTGAGGACCTTACCAGGGCAGGAAGTTTTCTCTTCACATCTTTAACCCTGGCCCCAGGAAGGCAGCAGACTTCCCTCAGAAGTGGGTCTGGTCTGCATATTGAACCTTCTGTTCCCTTTAGAAGGGAGTCTCCTATGACCACGACCTGCCTTTTTTCCTTTGTAGCACTTGTTTTGATGGACCATGCAGATTGACTTATCCTCTGTGGCACCTCGAACATAGTTGAACTACCTTCCTCAATATTGTTGTTTGGTTTAACTGGCAGAGCCTCATACCCATTTTGCAAGGGAACCTGGGAAGGTGGGGTAGTCACAACAGAAACACTCCTCTTTCTGAGCTGGGCAGGAACATGCTGTCATTGCCCCCTATCCATCGAGTCAGCATGTTCCACTATGGTGGAAGGTAGGGAGTCCTCTGTAGTGTGTGCCTGTCTACCTCTGGGCCTGTCCCAGGGAAGGCAGGGTGTGACTCCAGTGGTCTATCTCCCTCTCACACTCCCTGATACTCCTCAACCTACTCACCTCCTCTCAGAGTTCTGCCACTAAGCAGAGGAGTTCCTCTACCTGGTCACACCTCCCACAACTGTGCTCACCATCCAGTATTGTGCTGCCATCCAGTATTGGTGTAGAAGTAGGGCACACCCTGCAGCCTGACACCTGGGTGGCAGCACTTTCCCACCAGAGCTCTGTCTGGGCAGCTGCATCACTTGTGGTGGGTGCCAACCTTACAGACACCATGGTTTTCTGGCAGGTGGACACCATACTCCCTGGTCCAGCTGGCAGAGCTTCCCCACCTTTCCTACGCGCTCTTCCGCATGAACTGCCTCAACCCACTCTTGTTTGCCTGCTCTGTTCACAGCTCTCCTGGTTGCTAGTGCTCCCTAGGCTGCTTGATGTACTCTTTGCAAATCAAATCAAAGTTGACTGAGCATAGAGACTGAAGTCCCTAGAGGTGATGTTTCAGAAGGCAGCAGTTATACCGCATGCCGAAACTGCTAGCACTGTTGCCTCTTCTGTTCCCTGCCCAGAATAACAAGAGGATTTTGGTCTCCTGGGCTGTCAATATATCACCTTTCACCAACATTAAATTCATACATAATAAATACAAGTTTTTAGAAACACCATTTCATTTTTATGAGACTTCATTACCCATGGGAATCGATCAAACTGCATTAGGAATGAGAATAGTAAAGCTGTCAATTAAACTGCATTTTTCCTTCTGCAGTACTGAAATTATCTGTCCAACCTGTGAAACCATAAAATGAAAACATTTTATAATTACACAAAGAGCAGGAAAAAAAAAAAAAATCAAAATAGTATTCTAGTGACCCCTGCTGGTTATGGAGTGGGAAAAACATCTCATATGCAACCATCAGCTTTCTTCTGTCAACTGCTTTAGAATATTTATTTTCTTGGATATGAGATTATAAAACATTCGTATTCAGTAATGCGACTACATTTTGATGGCCAACTCACTGGAGGATTACGTACTTATGAGTATCCCTTGCAGACAGGAGTATAAGCATTATATCACTTTGCTTTTTCTTCAAAATTTATCTTATCTTTTTTAATGTTGTCGTTATGTTCATTTTCCAGACTGTCAGAGGAAAAAAATATCCATAGGCACTAATTATGTTCATAGATGTGCCAAATAAGACAATACACTATATGTAGTTTTGGTCTTGTTTCTAAATAGAAAGTAGAGCAATAAAAATCCTAAAATAGTTTTTTCTCTTGAAGTCCAACCATCAATTAAGATTTTATTTTAATTTAATTAAAATAGGTGTGAAGCTTTTTCTTCCTTTTGTTTTGGGGTGGCAGTGTACTGGAAAGACAGAGAAAAATCATTATATAGCTGTTGCGTCCCAAGACCTTTTTATGAGGAAAACAAATTGATTTGTGTTGTGGAGCAAACTGGAATCTACTTAACTCCTACCATGCTCCCTTCTTTGCTTTCTCTTGCAATTTTGAATGCTGTATTTGTTGTAAAACAGACTACGGTTGATTTTTAGTGTCTTAGAGTTGTTGACAACTAATGAGTCCAAAAAGGACTTACGATGGCTCCCTTCTTCTGCATAATCTTGATACTTGCCTACCTGAAGTTACAAGTTTCAAGAAGATTGGTGCAATTACTTTTTACACACATAAACTGCCATACTGTTCCTAGTAAATTCTGCAGAAATTCTTACTATAAGTTTTACGAGCAAACTGGAGCAAGAAGTTGCCTTCCAGCCATTTCTCAAAACGTATACAAAACATACAAAAGCAAAGTACTCCACTAACACAATGGTGTTGGCTGTATCAAAACAAACAAAATGGCTTACCTAGGCAGAATAGTTTAGCTCACCAAATTGTGTTTGTCAAAGATAAAATGCTTTAATTGATTTTCTTTTCTCCAAATGCATTCAACTCTTCAGCAAATCTAAAAATGTTTGAGAACACGATATATTCCTACAGTTACCTAAAACGCTGCAATGCATCCTATACCAATGGACAACTGCTACCTGGAATCCAAAACTACAGCCAAAATCCAGTTTTAATATTAAATTAGAGAGAGGAAAGGGTAGGAGAAAGGTCCCTGACAAAACAAGCACCGCCAATTCTTCTGTGGATCATTTTTCATTTACCTACAACCTATGCGAAGACAGAACATACACTCAGACTATTTATCTAGCTGCTCCAACATATTTCAGCAGAAGTACATTACTTTTCAGTTGTCAGAGTACAAAGAACCTAAGATAACCAAGGTTGTTAAAGGCTTTTTTTGGAGTAGTAGTTTGGTTTTTGGTTTCGGTTTGGTCTTTTTTGGAAAGAGATTTCCCCATTTGGAATTTGGGTTATGAAAGTAATTTAAATTGTCCTATTGGCTTTAACTGTAGACTATAACTTAGACATTAAAAAAGCCCTTAATAACAGCTATAAAAATACTATATGTTATTTTGTAATGCAGCAGAATAATGAAACAGAGACCCTCTCTAAAGTCAAAGGCTTTCAGACTTCCAAAGGTACTGATCAGCATTGACAACACTAGGAATTAAAAACAACACACAGACACACTCACACCCTGGAATAGCCTGATGGAATTTTTTCAAAAATACAATCAATGTAACCTTTTGGAAGACAATTAAGTAAAGGAAAAAAGTTTCAAGAACCAACAACATTAAAGCACACCTTGTTCAAAAAGACAGCATACACATACCAAACATTTTGCCTCAAAATACTAAGGTACAACCAGAAAAAATGATCTTGTTTTTACATAACAAATTTATATAGCTAAAAAATTACAACAAATACAGTCATAGAAAATGCTATCTTACCTTCCTTTTTTAACCATTTCACAATGTTTCCTTCTTCCATTGTAGGAGAAAGTGCAGGCATGAGAACTTTAATACCAGGTGTACCTGTAAAATAAACACATGATTATCTAGACTAATTCATTACAATTATTTTCTCAGTTAACTGCCTAATGCAACAGAAACTAGAAGTGCATGAATCGGAAAGACAACTGAACGAAAGATTCACTATGATGCTCTTTAAGCTTGCATACAAGCATGCACTCCTAAGAGCACCAAGGAATACAGGGCACTAAATATAGAACCTGTATGTTACACAGAGAATAAGGGTCAACTTGAGTATGAAGTCATAAATAATACAAAGTATTAGCAAATTAAACTCTGCCTTAAGTAAAAATACGATCTAGAAACTTTGGATCTGATGAAGATGACTCATGCTGCTTCAGCTTGGATTCAATTAATTTTTAATGGAAACTTGTTCCATAACCAAGTCTTAGTGCATTATTAAAAATATACAAACTAGTATTTCAAATACCCTTCAGCTCAGCCTGACCTACTGAACAATCCTACAGCAGATGTAATTGAAACAGGATTATATAACTTTTGTCCATCAGTATTGTAAACAGAAAAAATATCTACAACTTGCTTAGAGCTCCAACTACACACAAGCTATCATGTGCAGAATGAAAAAGCAGCTATAAAATACAAACATGCGTTAGGAAAACAAACAAAGAAACAAACCAATCCCCAAAACCAGCAGCTAGCATTAAGCTATTAAGCATTTTTTATTTTATTTTATTCCCCTTCACTCTCAAAATGCCACAGATTTCAAAACAGAGCCTGCTAATACCCCCTGCTTCTTGTGTATCAGAGTCATATGTACCAAACCAAACCACATTTCCCGTTTTAGGGGCTTTCCACACATGGCTCTGTCTTAATGCTGAACTGTAATATTAAGGGCATGCCAAAGCAAATAATGTAATCCCATTCCACCAACATTCCAACATTAAAAAAGAAATGGGAACTCAAGAGTCTTGAATTCCTAGACCAGAAGTTTCATTGCTCTTACCAAAGTCCACCAGAAACACTACATCCTCTTTCTCATCTCCTCCTCCTCTTTACCACAGGCTGTGGAATTTTTTCCAGATGACAAATTAAAGTATCTCTTTTAAATTAATAGAGCCCCCGATCCTTGTACTTCAGACAATGATGATCCACCTGTGTCACTAATAAACTTTTCCAATGTTTATTCATCCTTTCTGTAAGGAAACTATATCTACTTTGCAGATTGAAATTGCCTAATTTCAAGTTTCAGTGATTGGATCTCATGTCTCTGTTAAAAAGCTTGAGAGATTTCTCATTACAGAGATCCTTCTCATGGGTGTCTATATACAGAGACCTGGTAAATTCTTAGCCTTTTCTTTCCTTTAACAAGCCAAATAAAAAGATTTGAAAAGCCCAATGTATTTAAGCAACACAACACCACAGCCTCCCTGGCCCTGCAACACCATGTACTAGCCACAGTTAGCTAGCAGATCACTTCCGTCTGCCAACTGACTGAGCCTGCTTAGTAAACTCATACAGAGAGAAGTGGCACTGCACAGAAGTAAATTGAATGCCATATAAAGTGGGATTCCTCTCAGGACAGGCCTCATAATACAGCACATTCCTTGGCTTCATAGCACACTACTTCTTTTGTCATTTGATCCAGTATATCAAACTAGTATTGTGACGTATAGCTTGTAATACAAGAGATACTATCTTTCTAAACTTTTAAGGACAGTTCTGAGGCCAAAGACATATAAATAAATATATAAATATCTTTTTAGATACTATCAGATTGGTACAAAAGTAATTCCAGTTTCAGACGGTGAATTTTAAATCATAACTAGGCTCAAACATGTCTTTATTCATCAAACTAGGAACCATTACAATCAACACATTTTTGCCAACAAGAAATAAGCTCATTTATTCCTATAGCGTAAAAATCCACGCTTTGGGATCCGACAAACTCTTGGAAAGCATTTTCTGCATGCTGCTGGTTGTAGAAGCATTTTCCCTGCAAAAAGTTGTCAAGATGCTTGAAGAAGTGGTAGTTGCTTGGTGAGAGGTCAGATGAATATGGTGGATGAGGCAAAACTTTGTAGCCCAATTTATTCAACTTTTGAAGCATTGGTTGTGCGATGTGCAGTCAGGTGTTGTCATGAAGAAGAATTGGGGCCTTTCTGTTGACTGATGCTGGCTACAGGTGTTGCAGTTTTCAGTGCATCTCATTGATTTGCTGAGCATACTTCTCAGATGGAATGGTTCCGCCAGGATTCAGAAAGCTGTAGTGCACAGGTGGCAAACCTAAGGCCCACAGGCTGATTCCTGCCCTCCACCTTGTTTTATCCGGCCTGGCACCTTGTTTCTACCCGTCGGCAGCACTGAGCTTGTTGCCCATATGCTCCTGCCAGCGCGCTACTCACGTGTGCAGAGTGTGTGATGTGCGTTATGCTGCAGGAGAAGGAGAATGGCAGGAGCTGCAGCTGTAGCTATAGGAGAGCGGTGAGTCTGTGTGAGAAAAGTAATAGGTAAGACTGACAGGGGACACTAGTAAGTGTCTTGGGGCATTGAAAGTCAAGAATTACACAGGGGGGAGAGGTGGTAGTGGAGGGACTTTCCTGTCACCAAGGAGCTCTTAGATGTAATTGCCACGCATGGGACGACAACAGGGAAGGACATTTTTGATGTGGTGGAGAAGTACATAAGTAATCATAAATTACCCTGGGAAAAGCTGGTAGGGCTAACTACCGACAGTGAACCTCCAATGTGTGGACAAAAAATAGGCTTGGTTGGACTAATGAAGGAGAAAATGCAAAAAAGTAACTGCCACACACCTCTGATAACATATCATTGCATCATCCATCAAGAAGCTCTGTGTGGAAAGGTTCTGGAACTGGATAATATTATGACCATAGTCATGAGAACAGTGAATTTCATTCAGGTGTGTAGCTTGAATCATCACCAGTTTCAAGAGTTTTTGCAGGAAATGGACTTGGAGCATGAAGATGTGCCATACCATACCGAAGTAAGGTGGCTGAGCAGGAGCGCAGTTCTGAAACAATTTTTTGAGCTTAGGGAAGAAATTGCACTTTTCATGCAAAGCAAAGGAAAACCCTTGACTGAGCTGTCAGATCCAAACAGCTTTGGGATTTTGCTATGTTATGTGACATAACCAAGCATCTTGCCCAACTAAATCAGAAGCTGCAGGGACGCAAACAAGTCATCGTACAGATGTCCAACATGATCACAGCATAAATTGCACCTATGGAAGTCCTAAGTGGACAAGGACAATCTTGCACACTTTCCTGCTTGTCAGAGCATCTCAGCCTCACTTCCCAGTGGTTTTTCATGCATCCAGTTGGGTACCAATTTGAGCCAGTTAATTGATGAATTTGACCGGCACTTCTCAAACTTTGGAAGACAGCACTCAAACTTTGCCATCTTTGCCAATCCTTATACCGCTGATGTTGACAGTGCACCCCATAACCTTCAGATGGAGTTAATTGATATTCAAAGCGATAGTGGCCTGAGAGCAAAGTTTGAGGATGTTAAAATTGAGGACTTTTTATCATCTCCTACTGCCCTCTGCTTTGATGCCACAGCTCCAACTTCATGCTGCCCATATTCTGTCAATGTTTGGGAGCACCTGTCTGTGCAAACACGTTTTCAATAATGAACTGGAGCATAAGCCTTGGAGCACAAGTCAAGTCTTATGAGAAGCAGTTAAAGGAATGGGGGCTGTTTAGCCTGGAGAAAAGGAGGCTCAGGGGAGACCTTATTGCTGCCTACAACAAAGGAGGTTGTAGCATGGAGGGTGTTGGTCTCTTCTCCCAAGTAGCAAGTGACATGACAAGGGGAAATGGCCTCAAGTTGTGCCAGGGGAGGTTTAGGTTGGATATTAGGAAAAAAATTCTTCACCAAAAGGGTTGTCAAGCATTGGAACAGGCTGCCCAAGGAAGTGTGGAGTCACCATCCCTAGAGGTGTTTAAAAGGCATTTATACAAGATTTAGTGCTAGAGTTAGGTTATGGTTGGACTCAATGATCCTGAGGGTCTCTTCCAACCAGAATGATACTATAATTTCATGAATTTAAACAAGACTAAGCACAGATCGCACATCACTGATGACAGCCTCCATGCTGTTTTATGAATTGCTACAGCACAAGACCTGAAACCAGACATAGACACACTGACCTGAGGAAAACTGTGTCAGACATCCAGCCAGAAAACAAAATAGGTAAGCCTAAAATGTGAATTTTAATACATTTGAATTGTTGTGCTTGTATTTTGCTTTGTGTTCATTGTTATTTTCAGAACATGATCAATGGATGAGGATGGTATGTGACATGCTGGTGTCTCAAGGTTATTTAACAATATGTTCAGCCTCACAGTTGCCCTCAAAGGGCTGATTGTAACAGTAATACTGTATAAATGTAACTACTCCTAAACAGCTTGCTTAACTGTTAGGAAGTAGTTACATTTATACAGTCCTAAAATTACATTCATCCCTTTGACGGCAACCACGAGGCTGATGTGGCCCCTGGTGAAAATGAGTTTGATATCCCTGCTGTAGCGGATCAGACTGGCAGCAGACCACCAGTGACCATGACTTTTTTTTGGTGCTAGTTTGGCTTTGGAGGTTCTTCTTGGTCCAACCACTGAGCTGGTCATCACCAGCTGTCATATAAAATCCACTTTTAATTGCAAGTCACAATGCAACTGAGAAATATTTCATTGTTGTTACGTAGAATAAGAGAAGGCAACACTTCTAAAAGACGATTTTTTGGATTTTCAGTCAGCTCATGAGGCATGCACTTACTGAGCTTTTTTACCTTTCCAGTTTGCTTCAAATACCGAACGATGTTGAGTGTTTTGGCAACTTCTCGTGTAGTTGTAAGAGGATCAGCTCTGAATCGGTCATTGTCAACTTGCGATGGCCGGCCACTACGCTCCACATATTCAAGGCTCTCATCTCCTTTGCAAAACTTCTTGAACCACCACTGCACATACGTTAGTCAGTAGTTCCTGGGCCAAATGCGTTGTTGATGTTGCAAGTTGTCTCTGCCGCTTTATGACCCAATTTGAACTCAAATAAGAAAATCGCTTGTATTTGCTTTTTGTCTAACATTATTTTATATTTATTTTAGACTATGTAAATGAACAGCAAGTAATAAGTCATTAGCAAAAAAAAAAAGGCAAAAAAGTGCATTAAAATGATGTTATACATAGCCACATTTATTTAAGAATGTATTCCAATATCAAACGGCAAATTCAACAACGCAAAAACCGCAATTACTTTTGCACCAAGCTAATATTTTCTAAGAGTAGTTTTCCAACATGTGACTGGTTAGGCTTTTTCTTGAACTATTATATCAGAATCTGTATTCAGTTAGAGAACAGAAATAGACGTGTAGAAAGTACATGGTATACAATGGCAAGAACCAATTCCGCTTCATGTTCCCTTTACTACTAAGCATTAAGGCTTCTTATTATTCAACAGGAAACAACACTTTCCTTCAGTTGCTATATTACTTAGAGCACCCTGCACCAGCTTTAAACACTTGAAGACGAATCTTTTTTTTTTTCCTCCCCATTATCCAGAAGAAAAAGTACAGGGAAAAAAACCCAGAAGTTTGAGCTAAAAAGCACACGTCACCTAGAGTGAGAATGCTTCTTATCCTTACTTCCAAGTCCTAAGAGTTACCATATTTCAGATCTCAAAGAAGACAGAGAGAGAAGTGAAACTTAAATTAATACACAAAGATTTAAGGGAATTAAGTGTCAAACTATATTCTGTAATTCATTAATGTTAATACATCAAATAAATCTGACCTTGTCTTTCTCATTGCTACAGGATTATGAAAGAATAAATCATTACACTGGTAGAAGAATTTAAGTATTCAAATATTTCAGAGGTTTGGTAGAGTTTAAGACATTACATAATTTCTCCATTATTTCTATTTCCATTATTATTTATCTTCCCACACCTCTCAAGTGGATAAACAGCAAGACAGGGACTAGGGGAGCAAAGTCCCTCCCACTGTCAGGTTTGTGACCACCTCAGGAACCTGAACATCAAGGAACCTGAAGAGATGCATCCCAGAGTCTTGAGGGAACTGGCTGATGTAGTTGCCAAGCAACTCTCCATGATACTTGAAAAGTCACAGCAGTCAGGTAAAGTCTCCAGTGACTGCAAAAAGGGAAACCGGGCGTGGAACAGATCCTCACAGAAGCTATGCTAAGGCACAAGGAGGACAGGGAAGTGACAGCCCTGCCTGACCAACCTAGCAGCCTTCTATGATGGAGAAACTACAACAGCAGACAAGGGAAGAGACACTGATATCACCTATCTGGATTTCTGTAAGGCCTTCAACAAAGTCCCCACAATATCTTGCTCTCTAAAATAGACAGATATAGGTTTGACGGATAGACCATTTGGTGGATGAGGAACTGGCTGGATGGTCACATCCAGAGAGCAGTGGTCAATGACTGAATGTCCAGATAGAGATGGGTGATAATGGTGTCCTCAGGGGCCGATATCGGGACCAGTACTGTTTAATTAATCTCCATCAATGACAGATAGTGGGATCAAGTGCACTCTTGGCAAATTTGCAGACACCAAGCTGAGTGGTGTGGTTGACACGCCTGAGGGACAGCATGCCATCCAGAGGAATTTGGACAAGCTCAAGACGTAGACCCAAGAGAAACGCATAAGGTTCAACAAGGTCAAGGGCAAGGTCCTGCAGCTGGGTCAGGGCAACCCCTGTTATCAATACAGGCTGGGGGATGAAGAGATTGAAATCAGCCCTGCAGGGCACTACAGGTGGATGAAAAACTGGACATGAGCCGGCAATGTGCACTTGCAGCCCAGAAGACAAACTGTATCTTGGACTGCATCAAAAGAAGTGTGGCCAGCAGGTTAAGGGAGGTGATTCTGCCCCTCTATTCCACTCTGGTGAGTCTCCAGCCAGACTACTGCATCCAGCTCTGGAGCACTCAGTACAAGGACCTGTTGGAGAAGGTCCAGAAGAGGGCCACAAAGATGATCAGAGGGATGGAACACCTCTCCTACAAAGAACAGCTGAGAGAGTTGGAGTTGTTTAGTTGTTTAGTCTGGAGAAAAGAAGACTCCAAAAAGGAGATGAGGGTGGTGAAACACTAGAATAGGTTGCCCAGAGAGGTGGTAGATGCCCTATGCCTGGAAACGTTCAAGGCCACGTTGGATGTGGCTCTGAGTAACCCAAGCTAATTAGGTTGTCCCTGCTCTTTGCAGCGGGAGTCAGATTAGATGACCTTTAAAGGTCCCTTCCAACCCAAACCATTCATAACTTTTTTAAGAATGTGAAACAGAAACATTGTAGCAAACCTGTAACAACCTCAGCAGCCATCAATGATCTTGACATTTTAGAATGCACCAAGAGAAGAAAGTAAGTTATTTATTCCCAAAAGCCCCCAGGAGAGCAACACAACGAGGATCATGCTCCCCAAAACACTTGAACTGAGCACAGTGGAAATGAGTCCAGTGTATGCATGGTTCCTGCTCCCAGAAGACTGCATGAGGAAATACACATATTTGTCTCAGCCTTTCCATGGTACTTGAATACATGTCAGTTTAATATTACTTATTACTATAATGCTTAGAAATGTATCCAATGTTCCTCATAACCCTGGCAATTCCCATTTGAATTACCTCCAAGGATTTTCTTTAAGTAGTTTCTTCTTGCAACCCCCCCCATCTTGGACCAATACACAGACAAACTATGTTAAGAATGTGTATTATTCTATGGATGCCTGTGTTCATTTACCAAATCATGTTTTGTGTATGATCATTTTTCAAATACAAGCATAAGTTCACAATTTACACTATATGTGTTCACTTAAAAAATATTTACAGATAACAACAAGTAGATTACAGGATGCAAAAAAGTATTCTCTGTTTCATCTGTCTAACTTGTCAAAACATGATTTTGAAACCATATCCCACAAACATCTAGGGCTATCTAGAACTAGTGGACATACTTCCATGAAAAAAAGTGAAAGCATTTCACATTTCTAATGAGGGGAAAAAATTTTTAAACATGTTCGCGTTTCACTTCAGTAAAGAGTCACTTGAACCATTCCCCAGAATTTGCTCCATACTTAGGCATAAACATGAAATTGAGCAACAAATTTGTGCCACTGTAACATCTTCCCTTTCAAATATATTATGAGCAACGACCACAAAACATACAGTCCCTTCTGGTCCTTTGATCAAGTTAAAAGATCCAGCAGCAAGTACACATGAAGTGTGTAAATAAATAATAAAATAAACAGGATACAAAGCAGAAGGAAGAATCCAAAAGTCACGGCACATGTCAAATCTGAAAATGAGAATTTTCTATACTATTGTGCCTCACTGCAAAATGGTAACTGTAACTGAGGATCAGCACTCAAACTCATCTTAGAAAGTATGTAACTGTGTCTTTAATAGCCAATATAGTAGGCTAAGAGTCTTATGTGCTTAATGACTTATTACTAACAGTCACACTAAAACAAATGACGCCTCACAGAATAAACCCACTTGTCATTAGAGAAAAACCTCACAAAACCTCTACTAAGCGGGAGATCAGACAAGTACTTACAATGGTAACTAAAAAAATTATTTCCTTCATTCTTCCCCAGCTTTTCACCAGGTACACAGCATATTTGACTTGTAAAGCTCAAGCAACTAATAAGGGGGTTTTATTATTAAATAGCAGAACTTTTCTGCTATCTGAAAGAGACCAATATATCATGTGGCTCAAAGGAAAATTTGTTTCTGAAAAAAAATCCCACAGTGTTCAGCTATTCCTATTCAGGAAGACATGGGGAGCTGAGGGCTGCTCAGCAGCTTCAGCACACAAGAGAATACAAACCCTCTTAGTGAGACGTTAACTCCACATCACTGATGTAAATATCTAAGTGCTAGTAGAGTAATTCACTCTGCATCACAAAGCAAGAGTAAAGAACATCCATCTTTCCACTTCTAGTACCATGCTTTATGCTGTAAATAGAGTATTATAAATTCAAATAGCCTTCCTTACCTTCTTGACTAATGGAAACACTTCAGTGTAATTCTATTCTAGTGTATCTGCAAGGATATTTAGAAACTATAAGAAAAATAAAGTTTAAAAACTGACCTTACGCTCCATTTTCTTTGAAGATGCTAAATACAGGACTTCACAAGTTGTGAGTAACAAACTTTAATACTACCTGGAAGGCTGCTAACATTTTACTTCAAAACATAATTACATATAAATATTATACTACTCTGTGGTAATTTCATTCAGTAAAAGAAACATCTGGCTGTAAAATTCTGTTGTTTCAGAATAAGTTTAATCAAACTATTTTTAATGGTATTATTTTCTTTTGGCTGGATTCTTTTGTTTGAATAACCTAATTTAGCATTAGTAGTCAAACTCAGCGTAAGCGGCCAGGCTCACTTGAATTCCAGGCCACATATTGTGAATTTATCTTAATCTGGTTGCTTGGTTACAGTGGGCCTTGAAGACCTGTACCAGGAGATAAAGAGGAAACACCATCAGCAGAGGCTGCAAACCATCTAGATGACAATCATAAAAGAGCTGCCCGGGCACAGAAAGAGAATCCAGTAAGAAACAAAGAAGCCCCCAGACCCAGAATTACTGTTGGACCAAAAGATGCATGGACAGAACATGAAGGACACATGAAGAGCAGGTGCATAGATTGTGAGGGTTTAAAAGCCCAAGCCCCTTTTGTCTCAGGGTCCCTTCCCTTGAGAAGCACTCAGTCCAGACTGTTTCTTTACTGTACTTTTCATTTTCTTTTTAACTTTATTGTTCGATTAAATCACCTTTTTTTTTTAAGCACAAATGTCTGAGACTATGCTATGGGAAACCTAGGGTCAAGAACTTTAATGCTGTGAATTGTCCCTGCAGACCTGAAACACACTGCAAGACAACCACTGATGTAATAGATGTTTTCCTTTAAAGCATTCACTGAAAATTCAACATACTGCTTAAATTATAAAATAATGTGCATATGGCAACATGTTGTTTCCCAAAAGGATTCAAGCAAAAAACAATTAACAAATACATCATAGGTCTTAATTTAAAAAAAAAAATATTGGTTTACTTACAGTTGCTAAAGGTTAGCATTTGAAATTCTACCATATTTTCCCACATGGGAGTTGCATACATTTTTAATCTATTTTATTGTTTGTGGTAATTATAGCTCAATGCTGATTGCTGAATAGCAGTTAAGGTATATGGCATAAAACTAACATGAATTATTAAGAAAACCATTGCAAACTTCTAGTCACCTCCAGCAAGCAAGTTGTTCAGAAAAACACACACATAAAAACTGAACCATCACAGAGCCAAGAAGATTTAATCCCTACCCTGGAAAAACACACGCAAGACTTCTTTTCTCTCCTCCCAACTCCTACACCCATTAGCAAAGCATAATAACTATTTCTAGGCTGCTTTTGCTACCATATCAAAGAAAGAAAAATATTCGTGACACTCTTGGAAAAATGTTGTGGGCAGAGGACTTGGGAGAACACAACACTAAACTTCTGCATAGCAATGTATGGTAAACATGCAATTAATAAACTCAAAGTCAACTTCTAAAACAAAAATAATAAAATAATTACATAAAATATAGCTTCCATGTCCTTCTCCAGCTACTTGAAACATTACTTGTAGAATAAAAAGATGACAGAAAAGTGGTGGAATCTCCACATGTTGGGGGAGGGGAAGGGAGGGAAACCAAACCACAACCTCTTTCAGTACTTAACCATACCTAAGCTAGAAAACACTCAACTATATTTAATTGTAAGCACTTTTTTCCTTATCTACAACAGAACATTTACACATTTGAAGGCCTAAACTCCCATTAATCTGTTTTCCCATCTACACTCCAATTCCTGTGTTTTTTCTCAGTGATCACATTTTTCTAGACCTTTAATAATTCTCACACCTCTCTCCGAATTCTCTCCCATCAACTCATACCCTTCCCGACGTACTTCTAGTACCTCCAGACACCAAAGAGCACCCTGCCAAACTAACCCATCTGCATAGCCTCTCATCCACTTCCCAATCGGTCATTGCCACTCAGTCGCTCCTGAGCAGTACATCAAAGGCCCTACTCGACCTTGCCACCCTACGCACCTGCCCGGTAACACTAGGCACTCACACTTCCCCACCACCTCGCACAGCCTTTACTTCTACCTCAGCACCACCTACCCTGATCACTTAGTTAACGTCGCAGCTCCTGCAGCAGGCCTACAGCGCAGGCACCCAAATAACAACAAAGGGTGCAGAATCCAGCCCATCACTCACCCAGTAGCTTTCGGGTCCCGTGCAGACGCCTCCAGCCTCCTTGAGCGAGGAAAGACGCGCCAGCACCCACAGCTGGCCGCCAGCCCAAAAGCAGCCTCGCCACCCTACTGCCGCCGCAGCTCAACCACAAAGCAGCTGCCATCTTGTTGCTCTTCGCTTCCCCGCTCTCCCAGGAGCCAGGGCTGTCTCTCTCGTTGCCTGAGCATTTAAAAAAAAAAAAAAAAAAAAGGCGCGGCACGCCCCCTAGTCCGCAGCCAAGCCGCCTCAGCGCGGAGGAACGGCTTTACCAACGCTCGCTGCTCTACTGCTGGCCACCCGCCTGCACCTGTCACAGCGCTAAGCCCTCCCGCAGCATAAGCCGCAGTCGTTCCAACCACTCGCCTGCTCGGACCTGACTGCCTCTATCGCCTAAAGTACAAACCTACCGCAGATGAATGCGTGTGTCTCTGAGCCCTGCCTGCCTGTCCGCCCCCGGGATTCTCCCGTCCAGCTACTCCCACTACTGGCCCTTCCCTGCCCTCCCGACGCGGGGGGAGGGTAGGGGGAAGGGTGCTAGTCTTTCCATCCCATCCCGGCCAGTCTGCCTCCGCGCCGGGAAGAGGACTCGCGCCGCCAACCAAGGTATCGCTCGGCTCAATAACACAGCGCCAGGGGTAGACAAGCGCTCGGCAGGCGCCCGCGAGGTCCCCGGAAGAAGCCTCCGAAAAAGGACCCCGCACTTGCCGTCCTAGCTACGCCATGGCGGCCGCCGCCAACGACCGGGACGCTGCGCAGGTAACGAGGGGCTACGTGCAGACCCCACACGTAGTGCCTGCCCCGAGGCCGCGTGAGCTTTAAAGGAGTTCAGGGCTCAGCAGCGAAGGCCCGCACGCCCCATCCTCTCAGAGTGCCCTTTAAGCAGCCCAGTGGCGCGCCATGTGGGGCTGGCTACTTCTGCCTGCAGGGGGAGTTGTGCGTTCCGGGGTCCCCTCTGCCGCGGGAGGGACTTCTGCAGACCCGAGGCGGGACAGCGATCTGGCAAGGGCCCTGCCGGCGTGCTCGGGCCCTGCCATAGCCACCTCTGTCATCCCTGATGCTGCTGACGGTCCCGCAATCTGCCCGCGCTGTGCCTGCCGCCTGGCTAGGGGCGCTTTGTGTCAGCGGGTGCTCCAAGATAGCAGTTCGCAATTGCAACTGTAGAGGCTATATTTGTAACCTTAGCAATCAGCTAGTAACTTTCATACTTAATAATGAGCAGAGAGTATAGAAATATGAAATTTACTACACTTACCAAAATGTAGCCAGCTGACAGTCTGGCTCCAGTTACAAGGACTTGGGGGCCTATTTATTTATTTATAGTAACCCTTGGGGGTTTTAGGTTTGTTTTGGGTTTTTTTCTGTGCTGGATTGATTGGGGTTTTTTGTAGTTTGGTAGCTGACAGTACTGTGCTTCATCAAAGAAAGCAAACATTGTGCTAGAGCATATGGGAGCATCACCTGGATGAGGTTTGAAATACCTGTCCTATTCATATGTGGAACTGGTCAAGAGACCAGCCGAAGCATTGAGAACAGCGTGGACTGACAACAGGGAGATGAGAATCATCAGCAGACTACGTAATGTGGCCTGTCAGGAAATAGGGAAATAATTTGCTTAGTCAAAAAAAAAGAGGAGCAAATGGAGTTGTTATCTTAATATGTAAAATGTTGTCACAGAGATGAAAGGGGAGAATGTCTTCTTTATGTCCGTAACTGTTTGTTAAGAGATAACAAGCTTAAGTTTCAACAAGCAAGGTTTAGGTTAGGCACTAGGAAAATATTTCTAATCTGGTACAGTTAAATGGACTGCCCAAGGCACAGGTGTCAAACACCTGGCCTGCGGGCCGAATGTGGCCCGCCGCCTTGTTTTATCTGGCCCAGCACTTTGTTTCCACACGATGGCAGTGCCGAGCTCCTCGCCTCCAGGCTCCTGCCAGCGCAGTAGTCACGCATTGCGCTGCAGAAGCAGAAGGGCGGGAGCTGCGGCCGTAGCTACAGGACAGCAATGAGCCTATGTGAGAAGAGTAATAGGTGAGAGTGATGTGGGACACTAGTAACTGCCTTGGGACATTGAAAAAAAATTACCCGGACGGGGTTGGGGCGGGGGCGGGGGGAGGTGGCAGTGGAGGGACGATGGGGCACTTAAAGGGGTACTCTCAACTGGGCAAGCATTTAATTTAATTTTTTAATAAATTAGCCAGATACATGAACAGTAGCAATTACATGTTATTTTAAACAAAGTACCTCTAAAAAGATATTTTGTAACCAGCAGCCAGGGTCTCACTCATTAATTGTATGTTTGTTTCCATGGATACGGCCAGCTCTGCTGTATGGGGAAGGGGGTTTGAAGGAAAGGTGAGCCTGCATGAGAGAGCCTGAGTATTATTTAGCCTGGTCCTAAAGGACATCTTGGTCTTTTACTTAGGTGGCGCACCATACCATCTTTGGTGGATCAATTTGAATCCCAAAATGTCTAGTAAGAGAAAGATTGATGCAGAAGGAAGGCAATTTAATGATAGATGGGAAAGCGAATACATGTTTGTGTTTCAAGGAGAAAAAACAGTATGTCTTTTGTGTTATGAGACAGTGTTGGTGATAAAGGAGTACAATGCACATAACCGAGTGGAAAACACAAGGCCCACAGGCTGAATCCTAAAGTTACATTTGGCCATTTGAAGGCAACCGTGAGGCTGATATGGCCCTCGGTGAAAATGAGTTTGACACCACTGGCCTAAGGAGTTTGTGACTTGCTGTCATTGTAAGTTTTAAACATGACGTTAAGGTAGGTGCTTCCAAACCTTGTCAAACTTGTCCCAGGTTGCTGTCTCCATCACTTCACCTTGCCTGTCTCCTGCCTCAAAACCACTGCTGCTGTCTTGCACCCATACCTGTTTCTCCCATGCTGCTGCCACTGCCTCTCCACACCTAGTTCTCCAAGTCCAATACAAACTGGAAACATTTTCTTGAGTTGTGTAGCCCCCGGCAACAAGATATAAGTGGTCTGTCCAGAGGGGCTGCAATAAACAAAGCCTGTGCTTGCTGTGATTCTAAGGGCTGGGAGTCTCACAAAATCCTAGTTCCCCTTTGCTTAAGTCTTATGATCTTACTATAGACCAACAAAGATCACTCAGTCTTCAACTTTTGAAGTCACTGTGGTATTGCGGTGGTGGGAGAGAACAGTGACAACAGCACTTTTTTCTTGATGTTTCAGCAAAGGTATTGGTAATGAGTAATTATGTGCCTACCTGTTTTGGTATGTGCTACTTATTTTTTGCTTTTGTTCTCTTTATTCTGTGTGTGTTAACAGTATACCCCCCCAATCTGGATTCCTGCTGCTAAACAAACACTTCTCTTGGAAATGTTCTTTCATGGGCATACATGACTAAGCTGAGTAATAGAGCAGCTAATCACTTGTCATTTAAAAAAAACTATTAAAGCTTGTAATTGCTGCAATTAAAAAACTACAAAACATAAAAAAGGCACACCATAAGTGATCCATTTAAGTTAGAGGTATGTACTTGCTATAAAAATTGACAGTCTGAGGCTTTTAAGCAGAGTAGGAAACCTAACCACATTACTTTCCTACCTCTTCTTTACAGTTATTTCTTTTACTCACCTAAAACCCCTTCCCTTTTGTATTATAGAATCCTTGTGTGGTGCCGAAGGTGTTGTAGGAAATAAACTTTTTTGAAGGATCATTACATTATTTTTGCTACTTTGGTTTATTTGATCCATTTCTATGCTAAAGACAGATTTTAAACAGAAATCTACTAGCTTATTAATGGTACTTTTCTCACTTTCTTTATACAGTGTAGCACAAATCTGTTTTGCCACATCAAACTTAAACAGCTATTCAAAGAAACCTCATCATGATTTACTACCTATCAATATGAAAGATCAATGGTATGATTTCATCTGTGCAGTCTGTGCTTATTTCTGAGGAAAGTGTATGATGTCCAAGCAATATATGAAAGGGAGATACATATTTCAGGCACTGTTTGTTTACTATATTATCTATTTATTTACTATAATATCTTGAAATAATGACATTTTAGGTCAGTTTTGCACCTTTTGAAAATTATCCCTAAAAACTTTTACAAATGTGTTGGTTCCACAGGTAGCCTGGATCCAACTTGATTTCCGTTATATTAGATCTACATTGTTTTCTGGGTTTTTTGTTTGGGAAGGTGGGTTTGTTTTGGTTTTTAATTTATATTAGGTACAGTAATTTGAATTAAATAGAGAAAAGCTAGTTTTCCTTGAACCACCACAGTCTTGCAGAATACAATAATAACTTTTTAAAAATATTTGACTGCTGGAAATATTCTAAATTTTCAGTCAGTTTCTATTTAGAAATTTACCAGCAAATTTGTTTTCAAAAGAATGATTTAATGGAGTGAAAAGTTAGTCACTTCTTTTAGTTCATGGAAATCTGTTGAGTTTTCCTTTATACCTAACACCATGTAGAAACTTAGGCTAAAATGATAATAACATAGCAGGAAAGAAGCTAAATTTTTCATGTTAGCTGCATCAGAAAACTAGTGGGCCATATCCTGAGTTGGAAATATGAAGGAAGAGATCACTGATGGCATCTGTACTTCAGCTTAAAAATAAAATTTAAAAGTACTGCTAATTGAGATTTGACAAAGAGTAATCCCACTGAGTTGCCTACTGCTTTCACACATGTTCATTCCCAGGCTTATTACAGCAAGTACCCTTTCTTAGTTAGGGAAAGAACTGTCATTATCATTTTAAACACGAAATGTAGTAATGTTTTTGTTTAAATACTTTATGGTTGCAATCAGTATCCACTGATCCTGGAAAAATACTGTTAAACTCTGAGGATAGCTTCTGAATTTGAATTTTTATTTAAAATTATTTTTAATGATTTAAAGTAGTGAAAAGCACTCATGTTCTCCTATGAATATGAATTTTGCAGTAAATGTCAACATTCATCAAAAAGGGAAAATATGAAACAACTGTAGGAGTGTTATAATCTAGGGGGTTTATAGCTGTGTACATTCAATAAATAACAGCAATATAAACCTGTTTAATATAAGCTTATTCCACTAAAAGTAGAAAATAAATAATTTTTACTTGAAATGAAAAATACTAGTGTTGCACATAGGCTAGAAATAGACAGTAATGTCCTTTTAAATAAGAGTCAAAACAAGATGCTGTGGCACTCAGTTTTGTGGTAGGTGAACAGATTAAAATTATGTACAGCCATTAATTCTGTATAAATAAATAAGAACAACAAAATGGGGAGCTATAATTTACACATTCTATGCACTTGTTTTGAATTTATAAATATACAACACATTCATTAATATTTTCAGATTCACAGTACATTTCAGAGTAATTAGTATTTGAGGAATGTCAGACTATCTTTGATGTATGTTATTCTCAGTGGCAAAAAGCTAGAAAGGAGTAGTTTCATTTTCAGCTGTGTGAATGGGAAGATTTCAGGTTTTTTTCACTGTAAATGGAGGAGTCCTTTTCCTTCATGCACTCACATATATGCTGTTCTATTTGTTTCAGGTAACGTGAACTGATGAAGGTTTGTGGTGTTTCAAAAATCTTAACTTCTTACATAATATTCTAGGAGTGCTGGTTAGAGTCTTGTTTCTATCACTTGAAATGAATGAACAGATGACTTTTTACTATATTAAAAGAGACTTTATATAACAGACACAAAATCAGAGCAGGCAGGAATACTATCTGAACTGAATCCTGGTTCTTTAAAGATAATAGCTTCAGAAACTAGTGCAATTGAAGAATATGGTACTATACTTTTAAGTTGAACTACTGATCAGGCTTGATGCATATTTTAAAAGAACTATGTGAGAGTTGGCTGCTGTAGCAGGGAACCGTATTTGGTGACCTAAGGGTCTAGACTTCCCAAAACTAATCCTTTTTTTCTGTTGAAACAAATGCAAGAAGCACATTTGTTGTGCTTAATTGCTGCTTTCTGTCACGCAGTCATATAAGAAACAAAACCAGCTGTAGCACTGTGGTAATGTAGGTGGAAATATTACCTCATCCCAGGGAGATAAATTGAAGTAAATAAAATTACTGCTCTGTTTCTCTACTGTTTAATTTCTTACTTGATGGGTTTAATTGTATCAGGATCTTTGTGAAAGAGCGTATGATTTTTATTTTTACACTGGTAAATGGGGCTTTTTGTTCTCTCAGAAGAAATACTCAAGGCGACATAAAAATGCATAAATTCAAGCACACAGAATTAAGTTAGCATCTCCCAGTTTTTGTATACTGGTTATATTTCTCATGTAAATGATTCCAACATTCAAAATTTTTAATTTTCCAATGTAGTACTCACTTATCAAAGACTGCTACCTGTTAGGTTATGCTGGGTCAGCTGAGATAGGGTTAATTTTTACATTGCCAGGGCAGCTGACCCAGAACTAGGCAAAGGTGGTATTCTATACCATGCAAGGTCACGCTCAGTTACAAAGGGGATGGGGCCGGCCCGGCCCTCCCTCCCTACCTCCCTTCTTGCCTCCCTCCCTGCCTCCCTCCCTCCCTTCCTTCCTTCTCTCCCTTCCTTTCCTCTCTCAAGCAGGGCGGTCTGGAACACTCAGGCAAGGGGGAGGCGAGCAACTGGAAGGTGGTTTTGGCGCAAGCTGCTGCGGCCACGTCATCAGGTTGCGATGTGTGTCCATTGCTTTATACGTTCTTGAATAACGACAGAGCTGACCGGAGTGTGTTAAAATATGCATTTACTATATTAGTTAAGTGGTCATGATGTTTGTTTGTCTACATGGCTGTGTTATCAGAATTCCTACATGCCCTATGTGTTCTCTGTGGTGCTGTTTATTATATTTGGGAAAAGGATTAGGTTTATCATATTGCTGTCCTGTATAATATCGATTTATGAGATCGTGATTTCTTATTTTGCACATCTCGGTTGGAATGCTTATAAGATATTGTTATTTTCGTATCTCAGGCACCGTCCCTCAGAATTTATTAGTAATCACACCCAGTATATGGAGAAGGTGAAGGAGTGCAGAATTTTCCCCCATTTTTTCACCTCCCTCATCTCCTCTAGCTTAGGTACATTAGTTTTTGTGGATTTTGAACACCCTGGGGATATACAAGCTAGCATGCTCTTGTTGCTATGTCTTCTGATTGTGTCTGAGGTCATATACAGGGTTACAAAAGAATGTGTTAAAAATATCACCCATTTGCCCCAAGGCTGGATGGTCATGGGTGGAAAGGCATGTGGGAAAACATGGGCAGGTATCTAGAGAATTTCTCATCTCCGATGGTTTGGAGTTTCACTCCTGGACAGCTACAGGACCCTGATAAAGTGATAGAATATTTAAAATGAAAATGTTCTGGCTATTCCAAAGAAGCACAACTTGCTGCACTGTGCTAGACCTTGGCCAGTGTATACCAAATGCTGCTCAATAGCATAGGGCACCCCCAGCGTGAAGAGGGGGATAACAAACTGACAGGCACTGCGGCCACTCCCACCCTTGCGCCAAACACTGCAGCTGCTCAAACCCCCATGACAGGCACTGTGGCTACCCAAACCCGGGCAGCAGGTGCTGCAGCTGAGTCAAAGAACCAACCCATGTCTATATCTGTTGCCCCTATACAGAAAGAGAAATGTGCATGAAAATCAATTAGCTTAGTGAGGGAAGGTAATGACCCAGCTCCATCATGATAACAGGAGGAGGAGGCAGAACCAGAGATAATCACCCAATCTCTATCCCTAGGTGGGCTGCAGCATATATGAAAGGATTTCAGCTGCTGGGATGGTAAGCACATCATTGCTTGGCTGCTCCGATGCTGGGATAACAGGGCAGGTAGCTTGGAGTTAGAGGGTAGGGAAGCCAAGCAGCTAGGATCCCTGTCTAAGGAAGGAGGCATTGGCAAGGCAATTCGGAAGAAGACACAAACCTTCAGCCTCTGAAGGGTGTGAAGGAAAGATATCCCTTCCAGGAAGATGTTACGTGTCACCCAGGCAAGTGGACCACCATGGAGAAAGGTATCCAGTACTTGAGGGAATTAGCTGTTCTGGAGGTGATTTATAATGACACCAATAATGACAATTTACCCACAGATCCCAATGAAGTGCACACCACCCATGTGGCGAAAGATCCTGCAGAGTGCACAATTGTCCTGCACCAGCTCATTGGCAGTAGTGTCCTGGAAAGAAGGTGAGGAACAAATGGTGGATGAATTGGCTGGCCAACTCCAGTGATACAAAGGAAGTCTATCTTTCTCCCTGCAGGCCAGCATCTCAGCTGTGGAGAAACTGCCAGACATGCTAGCTGAAAAAATATCCCAAGAGTTCCAGCATTTCAAAGACAAGTTTTGTTCCCCACCTGTACGGCCTACAATCTCAGCTACTCGAAAGGGGCGTCTCTCCAATCAAGAGAGAGAATATAAAGGGTATACAAAACAGGAAACCCTGTGTTTTTTCCTGCATGGCCATGGAGAAGACATGAGGAGGTGGGATGGGAAACCCATCTCAGTCCTAGAGGCATGGGTACATGAGTTGCAAGGAAAGACAACCACAAGAGGGGATTCTGCCAGGAAAAATGCTGCTCCAGTTTCAAGTGGGCAGTTCCGCAGACAGAGCAGAAGAGCTGATCTTGCTTTTGATCCTCTTGAAGGGGCTTCTGATTCATTCTTGCAAAAAGGAAGCAGTGAGTAGTATGACCAGGACTAGAGGGGCCCTGCCTCCAACCAGGTGAAAGAGAGAGATAACCACGTTTATTGGACCATGTGGATTCGATGGCCTGGAACATCAGAGCCATAGGAGTACAGGGCTCTTAGTGGACACTGGCGTCCAATGTACTCTAATTCCATCAAACTATGAAGAGGAGAACCCACCAGCATTTCTGGAGTCACTGGAGGGTCACAACAGTTGACTCTGTTAGATGCTGAGGTAAGTCTGACTGGAATGGACTGGCAAAAGCACCCCATTGCAACTGGCCCAGATGCTCTGTGCATCCTTGGTATAGATTGCCTCAGAAGACGGTATTTTAAGGACCCAAAGGGTACCGGTGGGGTTTTAGCATAGCAGTTGTGGAGACAGAGGACATTGAACAGCTGTCTACCTTGCCCGGTCTCTCGGAGGATCCTTCTGTTGTAGGACTGACGAGGGTCAAAGCAGGTACCAATTGCTACCATGACAGTGCACTGGTGGCAATATCGCACTAACCGAGACTCCCTGATTCCCATCCATAAGTTGATTCATCAACTGGAGAGCCACGGAGTGATCAGTAAAACTCTCTTCCCCTTTAACAGTCCCATATGGCCAGTGCAGAAGTCCAGTGGAGAGTGGAGACTAACAGTAGACTGTCGTGGCCTGAATGAAGTCACATTGCTGTTAAGTGGCTGGTACTGAAGCACAGCTGCTCCTGGGACCTCGACTGTCAGTGCTGGGCTAGATGTTCAAAAGGAAGGTCTCTTCTGCTCATCATTCAACTGACGCTATGTGGAGTATGTGGGTTGCATTGATCATGCAACAGGCTCGCGTGGGGAAACTTGATCGCCCAGGTATCTTAGAAGTGATCACATACTGGCCAGAGGGTAAGGATTTCAGAGTATCACCAGAAGATGCGGTGACACATGCTGAAAAGACAACTCCATATAATAAGTTACCCAAGAATGAGAAGCGATATGCTTTGTTCACTGATGAGTCCTGTCATATAATGGGAAAGTACTGGAGGTGGAAAGATGCTGTGTGGAGTCCCACATGGTGTGTCGCAGAAGCCACTGAAGGACAAGGTGAATCAAGTCAGTTTGCAGAGGTGAAAGCCATCCAGCTGCCTTTAGATATTGTGAATGAGAAAAATGGCCGGTGCTCTATCTTTATACTGACTCATGGATGGTGTCAAATGCCCTGTGGGGGTGGTTGCAGCAATGAAAGAGGAGCAACTGGCAGTGCAGAGGCAAACCCATCTGGGCAGCTGAATTATGCAAGATAATGCTGCCCAGCTAGAGAGCCTGCCTGTAAAAGTACACCACGTAGATGCTCATGTGCCTAGAAGCTGGTCTATTGAAGAACAGCAGAACAACCAGCAGGTGGATCGAGCTGCCAAGGTTAAAGTGTCTCAGGTAGATTTGGGCTCGCAACACAAAGGTGAATTATTTATAGCTCGGTGGGCCCATGATGCCTCAGGTCATCAAGGAAGGCATGCAACATGTGGATGGGCTTGTGATCAAGGGATGGATTTGACCATGGACACTATTGCACAGGTTATTCACAGTTGTAAAACATGCACTACAATCAAGCAAGCCAAGCAGTTAAAGCCTGTGTGGTATGGAGTGTGATGGCTAAAGTATAAATATGGGGAGGCCTGGCAGATTGACTATATTACATTCCCGCAAACCTGCCACAGCAGGCGCTATGTGGTTACAGTGGTGGAAGCAACCATCAGGTGGCTGGAAACATACACCGTTCCCCATGCCATTGCCTGTCCTACAGTGACATGGCACCCCAGAGAGAAGTGAGTCAGATAACAGGATTCATTTCCAGAACAACCTTGTAGACACTTGGGCCAAAGGGCATGGCATTGAGTGGGTATGTCACATTCCCTATCATGCACCAGCCTCTGGGAAAATCAAATGGTACAGTGGACTGTTAAAGACTACACTAAGAACAATGGGTGGTAGAACTTTGGGATTCAAATTGGGATTCAAATTTAGCAAAGGCCAACACTAGTTAACACTAGGGGATCTACCAATCGAGCTGGCCCTGCCCAATCAAAGCTTCCATGTACTGTAGAGGGGATAGAGTCCTTGTGTTGCACATGAAGAATTGTGTTAGAGAAAACAATCTGGGTTACTCCTGCCTTGGGCAAAAGCAAACCCATCCATGGGACTGCTTCTGGTCAGGGACCTGGATGCACTTGGTGGGTAATGCTGAAGGATGGAGGATTCCCATATGTGCCTCAGGGGGATTTGATTCTGGGTGAGAATAGTCCCACGATATGAACTGCATGATGGTAATTGCTACATAATACTATACACCATACTGACAGTACTCAGTAAATACCTTTCAGGTTAATGAAGAATGAACTTCTACAAAACTAAACAAAGTGCAGCAATGATGGAACCAGAACTGACTCTAACAACTGGCATCCAGCCACCTCCTTGGGGTTGACTCCTTTGTTCTGTAAACCGTGAGCATGAACTATGAGTCCCAGATGCTGCATGCAGCAATACAATGTGACACTCCAGCTTTCTTGCCCCAGGAGGCTGTCCTGATAGATAGAATCCAAAGGCATGGAATCAGTGAACATTCCAAAGGAATAAGATTATGCCATGAACTGAGAAAAAAAAAAAAATCTGTGTGTATGTGTATATATGTTTAAGGTGGCAGTAATTAGTTGAAATGTGTTGGTAAGACCTGAGCATGACATAAATTGTATAGAATAAGGCATGGAATGTGCTCAATCAGCCGAGATAGGGTTAATTTTTACACTGTCAGGGCAGCTGACCCAGAACCCAGAAAGGGAGTATTCGATACCATATAAGATCATGCTCAGTTACAAAGGGGACCAAGGGTGCTCGCTCTCGCTTGCTCGCTCTCTCTCTCTCGCTCTCGCTCTCTCTCCCTCTCTCTCCCTCCCTCTCTCTCTCTCTCTCTCTTGCTCTTGCTGCAGGAAGCAGGGTGGTTGGGGACGCTCCCAGTTCTATATGGACCACGCGGTTTGGTGCTTTGTATTTCAGGCATGAGCTGTGGTTCGGGCAAGAGGGAGGCAGTTTCGGCACAAGCCACAGCTGGAGGTTTTGGCACAGGCTGCCACAGCAGGACCGCCACGTGGTCGGGTTGTGGCCATTGCTCCGTAGGTGCTTTCATTGTTGTTCCGGTTCACAGAATCATAGAGTGGTTTGGTTTGGTTTGGAAGGGACCTTCAGAGGTCATCTAGACCAACTCCCCTGCAGGGATATCTTCAACTAGATCAGGTTGTTCAGAGCCCCATCCAGCCCGGCCTTGAATGTCTCCAGGAATGGGGCATCGACCACCTTCCTGGGCAACCTGTGCTAGTGTTTTACCACCCTTATTGTTAAAAAAATTCTCCCTTATATCTAATCTAAATCTACCCTCTTTTCGTTTGAAACCATTAGCCCTTGTCCTATTGCAACAGGCCCTGCTAAAAAGTCTGTCCTCATCTTTCCTGTAAGCCCGTTTTAAGTACTGAAAGCCTGCAATAAGGATTCCCCGAAGCCTTCTCTTCTCCAGGCTGAACAACCCCAACTGTCTCAGCCTGTCCTCATAGGCGAGGTGTTCCAGTCCTCTGATCATTTCCATGTCCCTCCTCTGGACGCTCTCCAACAGGTCCATGTCTTTCCTGTAATGAGTGCTCTGGAGTGGGACACAGGACACCAGGTGGGGACACCAGAGCAGAATAGAGGGGGAGAATCATTTGCATCAACCTGCTGGTCACAGATGAGAGGAGAAAGGCAAGAAACAGTGCAGAACTGTAGGTGGCAGCGAAGTGGTGACTGGGACCTATTTGTGTATTAAGGTTGATTTTTGGATCTGGAGGGCAGAACTGGCTGGTTCAGATGCTCAGAGAGGACCAGGAGACTTTCATAAATAGATTCTGAAAAGCAGCAGGCAGACCTGCAGCCCAATCTGTGACTGGACTTTGATAACAAGACTGCATGCATACCACTCTCCTATCTTTGGTTTCTTCTTTTAGCTTCTACAAGTCTGCAGCATCTATAAACAAGGGAGCATATCAAGTACAAAGCATTTTAATTGCAGCCATCAGTCAGTCATTTTATGCTGCACTAGAGGTGAGGCAGTTAGTATAAAATAAAGCTGAGACTTTTTAATGGTCATAGACTAGAATCATAGAATAGTTTTTCTTCGCTGTTCCATTAAACTGTTCTTATCCCAACCCACGAGTTTTGCCTTTATTTTCTGATTCTCTTCTCCATCCCATCAGGGGCATGGAAGGGGTGAGCAAGCAGTACATGTTTTTAGCTGCTGGCTGTGGGTAGGCTGGGGCCAAAATATGACATAAGTACAGCTTTCTTAGTTTTACATGTTCAGTGTACAGTTTAGGGTTTCCAGTAGTTTTGGCTTGTACTATAAAGCCATTCTGGTTTAGATCATCTGTGAATAAATCTCTGACACTAGAGATATCTTTGGTTAATAGATTGATATAGATCTATTTATAGATGTATTTATTCATGTGATAAACAATGGAATATGAAAAAAATTAAGAACTTTTTTCATTCTGAAATATTAAAATAATAGAATATACATTCTGGCTAAACTGCGTATAAGGTAACCTAACATTGTAAAAATGTAGGAATCAAATAATTTGCTTATGGTTTCTACTGTACTTTTGACCGCTATGTAAAAATATTATATAACAGAAATAATAAAGTTTGTTCTACTGAAATTTGTAAATCAAGCAAAATAAACCTACAGAATAGATTCAATAGGAAAAAATATTAGCTGGGCTTTTCAAAATGGCTAATGTTAGATGCTTTTATTTTTCTTTTTTTATGGCAGTAGTCTATGACTTAATCTCACTTGTGTAATACCTGTGGGCCCCTGCACTCAAATAAATTTGATCCTGTGAAGGATAATCAGACATACATTTTGTTTTGCAGTTTTGTTTGTCCATTTCAAGGTGTGAATGGCCCTTGCAAAGTGTAAAGGGCATTGTGCAAACATGCAGTCATTGTGTAACTGGTGTTCATAAGCATAAATTAGACTGTCGTACTGCAATATGAAAGTACTACCACTTTAAACTCAATTTCAGAATTGAAATTCTTAGATTTGATGTTTCTGATGGTTTTTAATTTATTTCCTTAACTTATTTTTAGGAGAAGTTACATCCAAGAAGTCTTATCCCAGAGCTTTGTAGACTGTTTTATGGTTTAGGCTGGGTAACAGGAACTGGCGGAGGAATCAGCCTGAAACATGGGTAAGTAAAGATGGAAGAGAAAGAATGTGATGGTTAGAGAGAGAGAGAGAGAGAGAGAAAGAGAGAGAGAGAGGGTTGCTGTGTTTAGTAGTTGGTGAGCGTGTTTCAGTTCCATGAAAAATGTTTGGAAGAGTGAACAAGAAGTTAGAGAGGGAAATGAATAGTACACCAAATTTAACTATTTAGAAGGGAGGTGGTTAGTCTGAATTAATCGTCACAGTCCCTTCAATGGAGAGAGCCAACTTCAGAGAGTGTCTTTTTTCTGTCCTTTTTCTATCTTTGTTTAAGGTAGATGCTTTTTGTTCCTTTGTTTAAGGAACAATGCATTCCCCCTTTTTCATTTCATTGACTATGGAATTTAGAATGGGTTACACCAGGCACACAGCTTTCAAATGCCTGTGAATCCCACCCTAGACATTTTGCAGGCAAGACATTTCATTTGATAAATAAATTACTGTTCTACTGAGATAATTTCTAAGGAGATATTGCTAACATATAATAAACCACGACAGGTAACAGCAAAACATTTTTTGGGATGTATCCACTACTCAGGAGCACCACTTTTTAATTTGCCTGTCTCCCCCTATTCATACTTCCCAAGCTTTTAATGGAGACAGAGCTCCTCTCAGTGGCCACTGAAAAAACAGAAGTCTTCATTCTGCAAAACACTTTGTACAGTGCCTGCAATTCTGTCTGCAGTCACAGGGTGTTGTGACACTCTAGCTTGAAGTTGTCTGACCTCTCGTTTTTCTGTTGTACACTTGCATGCAGACACAAACAGCCATTGCTATTTAAATATATTTTATATATATATATGAAGTAAAGGCTATAAATGCTTATATTTGTGCTGTTGTAATGCCTTTGTGCATTTCACTTCCCTGCTTGATTTTGCAGGCAAAGCAACTGCAAAATAATAAAGACAGAAATTATAAGAGGGTTAATTCTTTTTTTTTTTTTATGTTTTTCATCTATGGAAAGATCTTTCTAGTACTAATTTCTCATCAGTAGCCAAATGTAGCCTATTCATCATTTCAGTGCAACTCGTGTTGGTTGTGGCAAGACAAATCTTGTCAACTAACATAGTAGTACAGTTTTTCTCAGCAGTTCTATAACTTAGTTGCTCAGACTACACTGAAATACATACTTGAGTTGATACCAATATTGTACATGGTCTAGGAATAGTAATCTATGTGGCTGTACTGTTATACACCTAAAGGTATAAACATATACCTAAAGTGTATATAGGTATAAATATATTCCTAAAGGGACAGCAGGTATGTTTCAAAATGAGTAGTTAGGAGGCAGAGATCAGATTTCAAATTGTTGCATAGAAAATAATGAAAGAACAATTGAAATTTGATTGAAATTCTAACAACTGGTCTTACCAGCTAATCCCAATCGGCATTACTCACTGTGCAGTTCTTATCAACTACTCAAAAATGCCCGTTTGGATGTGGGATAGCATATTAAAAATGAATCTAGAATTCTTTATCAGGTGTCCTATATTTCAAAGGTATTTCTTCATCAGATTTTCCCTTTATGATTAATTTCTAAAAAAAGAAAAAACATGTTTTAAGAAAAAATGTGTGTATTTCATTAGTAACCAAATTACAACTTGATTTCTCAATATATTGCACTCTCAATCATCTTTCTTATGGAAAGGAATTAAATCTAAATTAATGCAATGTTGACAGTGTTAATTCATGAATGTTAAAAATTACAAATATGCTAAACCCACATTTTGATGTGCTTCACAGTTGTTTAACCGCTATGAAGAGTGCATCATCTTAAGAGTTGTATTTTTGGAAGAGTTAGAATCATTTAGGTTGGAAAAGACCGGTAAGATCATTGGGTCCAACCGTAAGCCTAACTCGGCAAAATTCACCTCTAAACCATGTCCCTAAGTGCCATGCCTGAACATCTTTTTTGTACCTCCAGGCATGAGGACTCAAACAGTTCTCTAGGCAGGCTGTTACAATGCTTCACAACCCTTTCAGTGAATAAAGTTTTCCTGATATCCAATATAAATGTCCTCGGCGCAACTTGAGGCCGTTTCCTCTTGTCCTCCATCACTTGCTACTTGGGAAAAGAAGTCTCCCCTCAGTCTCCTTTTGCCCAGGCTAAACAACCCCAGTTCCCTCAGCTGGTCCTCATAAGACTTGTGCTCTAGACCTTTCGCCAGCTTTGTTGCTCTTCTAAGTGCTCTTATCCAGAAATATAAACATCTTGTGGTCCTTACAAGATGTATCTGTAACTTGACTAATTATTCACTAGATGTCTGTGCTCCTGAATTGGATATGTTACTGTTGAAACTCAATAGTGACTACAATTGAAAATATTTCAGATCCCATCTTAAAATCATATTAATTTAAATCAAGTTTTTGTTGTTTTTGTTCATGTAAACTTTGCAAGAACTGATGCACTTCTGTTTGAATTTCAGTGATTTAATTGCATTGAATTAGTGTTATATTTTATCTATATAAATAAACATATAAATGTATTAAAAACCTAAACTACACAAATATAACAAAACCCAAACATACTTATGTTGTAGAATACTACAGATAAATAATATTGTTTATAGGTATCCTGGATTTTTAAGTAATAGTTTTGTCACCTGTTTTTTCATAGATCTGCTTGCAATTTCTCTTATTCTATTTTTATTCTGAATTCTGGGGATTCCGGTTTGGAGTTATTGCAGGGGAAGGCTTTGTGTTTTTCTGTGTAGCAAAAATAAGGCTGCACTTCCTATGTGTGTTTCAAATCTCTTGGCAAGTTGAAAGGACAGTTTTGTACCTCTGCAATTTAGAGATTTCAAATGCCCTTGTATGATTCAGTTCTATTTTGAAAACCATCTACATGTCAATCTGTAGAAGAAAGAAAGTTATTAAATTATGAGGGGCTACATTTGCTATTTACTTTTCAGTGGATTGAGACCTCTAAAGCCTGTGCAGTTGAACAACCTTGTGTTTATCGATTTTTCCCTGTCTGTAACTTTTCTTAGGAATGAAATCTACATTGCTCCTTCAGGAGTACAAAAGGAAAGAATACAGGTACGTTGAACTGTATTTTTACCTCAGAGCTCAACTAGAGATAGATGAACATACCTTTGTTTAGGGTTTCATTTTTCCTTATGTAAAGTTAGAAACATGTTGTACTGCCTTATTGAAACAACTGAAGATTTTGTCCAGTACTCCACTAACATAGCAAGCCAACATGTCTTTCAGTGGCCAGTGTAGATTAGTCTTAATGATCTCTTTGCTTTAAATTAACACAGTAGACTGTGAAATTCAAACATCACTCAGGTCCAGTTTTATTCTTTGTCAAGCTTGAATGGCTTTATAGCGGTCTACCTACATTTCAGTTTATTGTGGCATATGTGTAATTAAGCATTAACACCGTATCTCTATTTTAATTTGAGTGGTTACAAATCTTTGTCTTGATATTCTCAGTAAATAGATGGACTCTCCCCATGAAAAGGTGACCTCTATCTGTCCTTTCCAAAAAAATCCCCAGATTATAAGTGGAGAGGACAATGGTAAATAAAAACTATTTTATGACAGCAGGAACTTCCCCAGAATAGAATATGTAGAAAGGATTTCTTGTTTTATAGATCTGAGGATAAATAAAATGAGAAGTGTAAGGAATCTCTTCGCTGATGGAAATTTGGGATTTTGCAGCTGTGCTCGCTGAAGATGTTAGCAAGTAAGGCAAGCAAAAGCATAACATGGCAAGACTGTGATGGTTGTGTTCTTTGATAGCAGTAGCAGTGGACTGAGTGCAGTGAGTCAGGAAATCTCTTGCAACTGTATTTCCTGCTGATTTTTAAAATAACATTAAAGAAGAAAGTTTTATTGCTGTCCTGAACAATTCTCTGTACTATTATGAGTAGCTGATTGCTGCAAAGGTAACATTGATGTAAAGCTACTGAAAGCAAGGTTTAAAAAAATAGTTCTACAAATTAAATATACTATATGGAGGTTTAATTCATGTGCTTTGTTGATTTCTTCGAATCAGTTACTACTTTTCGTTTTGATCTATTCTCTGTTACTTAGATGCAGGCTGTCTCCTTTCTAAGAAAATTTTAGTTTTACAAATATCTGCTTGGCAGCAGTCTGAATAAAAAGAGTACCTAATATTAATTCACATTACACAATGTCAGTAAACTATTAAAAGCTAGAATAAATGTGGTGCATTACAGCACTTTTACAAAGTTGAGATCACATTCTGTATTAAATATATGGTGTATGTATTTGTGTCCTGAGAAGAGTCATCACAGGTCAAAATAATTTCTTCTTTCTTACAGGCAGAAGATATGTTTGTTTGTGACATGAACGAACAGCATATCAGTGGTCCTCCACCGCACAAGAAACTAAAGAAAAGCCAGTGCACACCTCTTTTTATGAATGCCTACACTATGAGAGGTGCATAGCAAATGTTTTTAGTTCAGCGATGCCTGAAACACTGTGTATACATATCCACAAAATTAAAATTCATTACTACTAAAATTCAACACTAGGGAAGTGATCATCCCACTGTACTCAGTGCTGGTGAGGCCCCACCTTGAATACAGTGCTCAGTTTTGGGCCCCTCACTACAGGAAAGGCATTGAGGTGCTAGAGAGAGTTCAGAGAAGGGTGATGAGACTGGTGAGGTGTCTGGAGCCCAAGTCTTATGAGGAGTGGCTGAGGGACCTGGGACAGTTTAGCCTGAAGAAGAGCTTATTGTTCTCTACAACTATCTCAAAGGAGGTTGTAGCATTGAGAATGCTGGTCTCCCGAGTGGCAAGTAATAGGACAAGAGGAAATGGCCTCAAGTTGTACCAGGGAAGGTTCAGGTTGGATATTAGGAAAAATTTTTTCATGGAAAGGTTTGTAAAGCCCTGGACAGGCTGCCCAGGGAGGTGGTGGAACCACCATCCCTGGAAGTGTTTAAAAGACGTATAAATGAGACTCTTAGGGACATGGTTTAGTGCTAGGTTGAGGGTATGGTTGGACTTGGTGATCTTAAGGGTCTCTTCCAACCAAAATGATTCTGTGATTCTCTATTCTTACAGTGAAATAAACAAGAAACTGTAAAATGGATTGATTTGCAAAAGAATAGGTACAATGGAAGGTAATCTGTGGTAACAACCTTTGACTGTCATTTACATTTTAGTCTTCTCATGTAGCTATACCTGTGGTCATCATTTCAGCACTAATTTTTGGTGCAGTGTATTAGTAGGCTGCAGGAGGAGGTAGGGAATTCACAGCATTTTTTTTACTGGTAGTTTTGCCTATTCAGCAACTCTGTTTTAGATCCTTTTACAACCATTGGCTGCCATCAAACGTTCTTAATTATGGATAGGTTGAAAAAAATATGAAACTTTTGTAGGTGCACAGTAATAGAGAGGTTTTGCTGTTGTGTAAGATTTTCATCTGTTACTTTAGAAAGGATTTAGGGAGTCTCTTCTGATCTTCCTGCACAAAAAGCTTACATGTGTAACCAAGGAAAACTCATTTCATATTGAAACTTTTTAGTAAATTGTAAATATTGTCTACCTATCTGCGCTGGTTTGACTGAAAACGAGTTAATTTTCCTTCCTGAAGTTAGAAACCTTTCTTTTTGGTAGTTGGCATCATCATTGTTTAGATTTAGTTTGAGAACAAGAAGATAACACCCTGGGACAGAGTTAATGTTTTTAATTGCTCTGGTCTGAGAACCAAGGACAGTTCTGAGCACTCTGCCAACAGGTGTGAGGCAGCTAGGAAGGGGGGCATAGGTGGGGCAGACCTTGACTGACATCCAGACTGATCAATAAGAGTATTCCATCCCATTAGTATCATGCTTCATATTTAAGGAGAGTCGGGTTCTTCTGGTTAGGCTTTGGTCAGAGCCAGGATGGAGACCTGTTTGGGGGAGTTCTGTTCGAGACTTTGGTTAGCTTGGCCTTTTGCCATCCTGCCACTTTGCAGAGACCTCTGGGCCTTTCTGCCTTTTTCTCTCTTTTCTCTCTGGGATTGGCTGTTCGGGACCAGGGTGCTGCTTCCTAGGACTGGCTGCTTGGTGCGGACAGAGTTCGTGAGGAATTGCATTGAGTATCTTTTATTTTGTATTCTATTTTATATATATATATAATTATTATTAGTAATATATTAGTGTTATTTGATTAAACTGTGTTTATCTCAATCCACAAGTTTCTCCCATCCCTTTTGATTCTCTCCCCTATTTGGGGCAGCGGGGGTGGGGAGTGGGCGAGCAGCTATCATGGTTATGTTACTAGCTCAGGTTAAACCACGACACTATCTTTCCATCATGACAGAATAAGATGACAATAAATATTTTTTCAGAAAATCAGTGGATAATTGTAGAGAAGTACTAGCATGAAAAGAAAGTAAAAGTCTTTAAAATTTGATCTTACAAATAAGTTTGAGAATTCGTTAGAATCTCAGAACTCTGATAAGGAATAGTGTTTCAGTCATAGTAGTATGTAAAGAAATGTACAAGTAGTGTTTCTCCTTGAATTTTTACAAGTAGTTTCTCTCCTGGAATTTGTCACTTACTAACACTAGTGTCCTAAGACAATCCATAATTATCCTTTATAGATGGCTAACTATCTCATACCTTTATTTAGATTGCAATAATACAGTAGATCACCATTTGCTAAGATGTCTGGCCAAAGGAAATGAATCACTTATGTGAATAAAGTTTTCTTAATAGACACATTTTAAAATTCATTCTAAAAATATCTTCTTTTTCGTCTTTTTCTGTTCCTAGGGGCAGGCGCAGTGATCCATACTCATTCCAAGGCTGCTGTTATGGCTACCCTTCTTTACCCAGGGAGTGAGTTCAGTATTACCCATCAGGAGATGATAAAAGGAATCCAGAAGTGTACTTCAGGAGGCTATTACCGGTACTTCTTTGTATTTAAGGAAAGAGGCATGCTGTTTGATCATTTGTTTTCAGCAATATAAATCGATGACAAGTCATTTGAGTTATGTGTGTTAAAGTGTGTAATATAAAGTATTAGGAATAAGAAGTAAAAAGACCTCTGAAATACCTCAGTCATTGGCTTTCCCTAAGAAGGTCTCAAGCCTGTGGAAGAGATCTGAGATAAAATCTTGTAATGTCAAAGCTACTGTGCTCTGTTGAGCTACAGAAACAAACCAAATAAAGAGCTATGTCCTGACAAATACTTAAAGATCAAGAACAGGTCCTACTTAACTAACCTGATCTCCTATGACAAGGTGACCTGCTTAGTAGATGAGAGAGAGGCTGTGGATGTTGTCTACCTAGACTTTAGTAAAGCCTTTGACACTTTCCCACAGCGTTCTCTGGGAAAAACTGGCTGCTCATGGCTTGGATGGGCATACTCTTCAAAGGATGAAGAACTGGCTAGATGGCCGGGCCCAAAGTGTTATGGTGAATGGAGTCAAATCCAGTTGGCAGCCAGTCATGAGTGGTATTCCCCAGGGCTCAGTATTGGGGCCAGTTCTGTTTAATATCTTTATCAGTGATGTGGATGAGGGGATTGAGTGCACTCAGTAAGTTTGCAGACAACAGCAGGCTGGGCAGGAGTGTTGATCTGCTTGAGTGTAGAAAGGCTCTATAGAGGGATCTGGACAGGTTGGATCGATGGGCTGAGGCCAATTGCATGAGGTTCAACAAGGCCAAGTGTCAGGTCCTGCGCCTGAATCACAACAACCCCATGCAGTGCAACAGACTTGGGGAAGAGCAGCTGGAAAGCTGCCTGGTGGAAAAGCACCTGGGAGTGTTGGTCAGCAGCTGACTGAATATGAGCCAGCAGTGTGCCCAGGTGGCCAAAAAGGCCAACAGCATCCTGGCTTGTATCAGGATGTGTGCCCTGCAGGACTAGGGAAGTGCTTGTCCCCCTGTACTCATTACTGGTGAGGCTCCACCTCGAATACTGTGTTCGGTTTTGGGCCGCTCACTACAAGAAAGACATTGAGGTGCTGGAGCGAATTCAAAGAGCAGTGAAGCTGGTGAAGGGTCTAGAACACAAGTCTCATGAGGAATGGCTGAGAGAACTGAGGTTTTTCAGCCTGGAAAAAAGGAGGCTCCAGGGAGACCTTATGGCTCTCTATAACTACCTGAAAGAAAGCTGTAGCGAGGTGGGTGTTGGTCTCTTCTCCCAAGTAGCAAGTGATAGGATGAGAAGAAATGGGCTCAAGTTGCACCAGAGGAGGTTTATGTTGGATATTAGGAAAAATTTCTTCACCAAAAGGGTTATCAGGTATTGGAACAGACTGCCCAGGGAAGTAGTTGAGTCACCATCCCTGGAGGTGTTTAAAAGATGCATAGATGAGGTTCTTAGGGACTTGTTTTAGAGGTGGATTTGGCAGTGTTGAGTTGATGATTGGACTTGATGATCTTAAAGTTCCTTTCCAACGGAAACAATTCTATGATTCTATACAATGTTAAACTGAAACTGAAGCCAACCAACATTAGGTTGGATTGATAACATACAAACTACATTTGGGTGGACTTCACATATCACTGCCTGTGCTAGTTTAGGGCATGTTGTAGGAGCAGAGAATTTCAGATTTTACTTGATAGACTTTGAAAGAAAATTCAGAATAAACAACTCATTAAAGATAATGTTATTACTTTTCAAGGGTGAGCTCTGAGTTAAGTGATGAGTTATTCCAAATTATGTGTGATGTCTTGTTTTGAGGACTCCACCCACAGAGTGTTAAATTGAGATCCACAAACGATATTTATATAATATGTGGCAATTAGATGAAAAATTGGAATGCTAAATTCTTTCCACCTTTTTATGCTATTTTTTGTAACAAACTGTTGCCCTTTGGTAAGGGACCAAGCCCTCTGTCTGGCATGTGATTTTACGCCTGGGCATATTTTATTCCATTTAGGTTGACGTGCAAGCTTTACCTTCTTGTCAGCATTAGCATTTGTATTTTTAATGTGGTAAGACATCCCTTATATTGAATAGTCTAACAACATTGGTTTTTAAAAAAATCCACTACGGTTTTCTTTTTTGGATATGTGTTTCAAATTCTCAAACATTCCTAAGTGGTAATCAGGAGACATTGTATTTATTGGGTTCCATATCTCTGAGCTGTCCCATGTCATCCCATTATTTTACCAGAAAAACTAAAGAAATCAAAGCTCCAGATGACATGGTTCCTAAGTACATATTCATCCATACTGATTCCACTGTCTTGCCTCACACAAGGCTCCCCATTGAATTCAAAATAAATTTCCTAGTACAGAATGGGATCTTTCAAAAAAGAGTTTGACAATATATTGTTTCTAATTACATAAACCTTTTCTGGAAGCTATCTAAGAAAATGCTACAGATAGGATAATCAGAAGTATTTGTTGGCCTAAATATGATCCCAGTAATGCCAAAATAGTTTTACCTTTGACTTCAGTAGAAGGAGAATATATCTGTAGTAAATAGCTTTGAAAGTCTCAGAAGGTTTGGCTAAACATAGACTACTTATATTTCAGTAAAACTAAAGAGATATCAAGTATTTAACTCATTCAGAGTATTCCCGGGGTTTTATAGATTTTAGTTCTTGATAAAACTTATTGTTATGATTAGGAATCAGTTATGATATTTATACCTGCTTCCAAACTCACATCCAAGTAGAAAGCAGAACGTAGCGAACTAGTCCCTTAGCTCATTTGGCCTCATTAGTAGCAAACACTCCAAATCTGATTTTAATGATCAGAATATGTAACAGTCAAAGTAAATCTACAAAAATACAACTTCATTTTCTTCATTCACTATTTTTATGGACTTCCTTGTGAAAGCAGGAGCATTGAAAACTGTAAGGGATGAGACTTTTTAATTTTCTGAATATCTGATTCGAAGTACAAGCTGTAATTTTTTACTATTGCTTCCTCTATGTGTTTTATACAAGTACTACTAGCATCTACTTATGAAATATCTGTGATCTCAATGATAAATCTGAACCTGAACTGGAGACTTATTAAAACTGTTTAAACAAGTTTCTGCCAGTCTTAATTAGGGTTCACGCAATGCCAAATATCCCAATTCTCCTTCAGCAGAAACTCGTAGGCAAGTTCTTCTGAGTAGCATGCATCATCTTGTCTCTTGAACTGGGGTTCTCAGGCTCTCTTAAGATCACATATAGCCCAGCAATGACTCCATCACAGACAATTTATTTTTCATGTGTTGACTCTACTTTCTCTTTATATGCCTTAGCAAGTATATCTTATTTCCAGGGGCTTTTTGGACTACCTAAATAATTTTTTTCCTGCTCTCCAGCAACAGCTTTATTTCTTTCTTTCTTCATGATTCTTTTAAATAATTTAATCTGAGATAAAGCTTGTAGGTGATGCCAATACAGGATGAAGAGAGTATGAAAAAGTTGTAAAGAAATCCAACAACAAAGTGATACATGAACAAACAGCTATACCTAATACATTAAAGTGTTATTTTATTTTTGTGCCTCTAGTGTCGCTCGGATATTGCCAGCATAGCATATGTTTGGGAGTGAGAGATGTTCCTGAGAGTTCTTATGTTATAGAGTGACTCACAAGAGAGGAGCGTAAAATCATTAGGGTTGAGAATTTGTTAACATCTTTACACAGTCAAAGGAGAATCTGTTTCTTAGGGAAAAGCTTGATAGATCCAAACATAGCGGTTTTTAAATACATGAACATTCATTTTTCTTTTAGATATGATGATACACTAGTGGTTCCCATTATTGAGAATACACCAGAAGAGAAGGATCTCAAGGAAAGAATGGCACGTGCAATGGAAAAATACCCGGACTCTTGTGCTGTATTGGTCAGACGTCACGGAGTTTATGTATGGGGAGAAACATGGGAAAAAGCCAAAACAATGTGAGTACAATTTAGGAATATGGTATCTTTTGCTATTATACCTTAAAATCTTAATGGCCTTAATGTGAGGTGTATTTCTAGCCCCTGGACAATGATTCAGAACATTAAGTTCTGGCCTAAATGAAAGTATAGGGAGCTTTTGGGAATGTGTTCATCCATGATTCCACTGCTTGGTTCTCCTTTCATACCACTGCTGGCTAATGGGGTTGCCAACATTTTCCTTTCATGTGGACAAGTCCCTCCTCATATGAAACCTGCAAACAATCTCTGCTTTTCTATGACACCTGCCAATACAGTTTGTGTGATCTTCCCTAGTCCCATTTTTTTAATCTACTTCTTTATTCGCTGATGGAAATGCAGCAAATCAGGATCATGTAGCAAAAATGCCAGGCACATTCCATGCCACAGTAATGGAAAGAAATTGCAATAAAGCTGTCCAATCGGACTGTCACATCTTTGATGTAAAGGTCAAGGAAGAAAACTACTAGTTTTCTTAAAACATGGTAAGCTTCGAGCCTTACTTTACACATCACTTTTTTTTTCCTTTTAATTTTAGGTGTGAGTGTTATGATTACTTGTTTGATATCGCAGTGCAGATGAAGCAGCATGGGCTAGATCCTTCAAAACATCCAGCAGGAGAAAACGGGATCTTGTAAATGACAACAACATTTATATTCAGGTGTGAATTTATCTGTAGAGATGATCTGTTTGGAAGGAGAGGCTACAGATGACACCATTACTTCAGTCTGCTCTCCCACTCAGGCAACTTCAGTATTGTACATCTCCCACGCTCTACTCCATTACCACTGCAATTGTATCTATGCCTGAAGTGATGCTCCTTTATCACACAATGCAACAAAAAGATATGTTTTAAATAGTTAAGTGTGTCCTGTGCATATTTTAGCACCTATGTACAGCACGGAGTGCAATTACTTTTTAAAACTAAATTGTATCAAGCATTACTAGAAAAAGCCAAAGGAGAAAAAAAGAGTCCAGCCTAGTAAGCTAATCTAATCAGAGAATAGACTCACTTTTCTTCTTCAGCCTGCAGGATCAGGTTTGATTTCAGTCCATCTCAGTGGTATTACTTATGTGGTAGGTTGTGGGGTTTTTTTCCTTCTGCAGAAATGTTTGGTTGCAATTTGATTGTTTCATTGTTAGTGTCACCTGTTTGCCTCATACAATAAATTACCATGACTTTCTGTTTTCTAATGTAGCAATGATCAATGTTTTGAAAGTTTTCATAACACATATTTTGAAGTAAAAGCACATTGATAATATCACCAGGCAGTACTTTGCATGAAGGATCCCTGAAACAATTCTCCCATAAACAATTTACAGCTCAGTATGGCAAAGCACAGTGGTAGTGTAACATTTGAGAGTCTGGGATACTTCTTGAAAATATAGGTAAGTTTAAAGATACCAGTACTGAGATTAGAAATGAGTTGCTAGACCAAAGTGGTGGCCTAATTAAACAGGATAGGCTAACTTGTTGCCCAGATTTGGCCCATCAGATAATCCTCTCCACCCACCACGTTTGCACCAGAAAAGATGACAAATGGCTGCTCAAGCAGCATGAACCCAGAACAGACAGGTACTTGGATCATTAGCCTTTATGCCTACACTAGAGAAAGAAGCAGTGGGTCAGGAGACTTGCTGTAAACTGAGTCTCTGCATGAACAGGTATTTGGAGTGCTGCTGGAGTGAGGAAGACGTGCTGGCTACCACACCTGCGTAGAGCTAACTCATGGCCTGCAGGAACCATTCTAAAATTGTTCCTCAGCCCCTGCAATTGAATAAGTTGGGCTGTTATAGTGGAATTAATATCCCTTTGCCTATTTTTTACTATTAAATACCTAGTTTTAGAATATTTTCACTTTTATCTTGCTTCTCCTATACAGGTTTCTTTCATGAGACGGGAGTTCCAGATTCCACCTCACAGTGTTAAAACCAGAAGAGGGTGCTGTTATACTCAGCTGATTGACAGATATTGGCAGTCAGTTTTGACTGTTAAACACATTCAAAAAGAAGAGTTAAAAGAACAACGAAATGCTGAACAATCGTTGCTATTTATGAATCAGGTCAAATGCTACCGTAGGAGGGATGAAAAATCAGATGCAAAAAAAGGATTTTTAAAAAACCTGTGGAGAACTAATGTGATATTTTGTTTGCGTGCTTTAAAAATTTATATTTCAACATCCTGCATTTGTTGATCCTGCTCTACTGCTACATCATATAACTTTTTCTAGGTCTCCATTTCTGAAAGTTATAGTAGTATATATTAGTATAATATAGTATATATTCTTGGGGAAAAAAAAAGTGAGGATGACCCCTTAATTAGAAGTTATGTATAAAGTTTAAAGCATTGTTTGAACTGTTGATTCATTCATGCTGTATTAATATTTTTTTAATTAAGCCTGTTGTATTTGTATTTTTAAATTCTCTTAGTTGTCATTAAAATTACTAGGAAACACATAATTTTATGACATGCATTTGGAAGTTGTTACTGAGACTGCTATGTGTCTTCTCTGTTTTATCCCTCTTTGAATTAATTCACTTTCAGTAAGATTTTGTTTATTACAACCTTAAAACAGCTTTTTGTGACCTATGGTTAGCCAGCCTAAGGTAGATTTAATCAAATTGCTTATTAAAATATTGTCTCACATATTTATGCATTTTAGTGTCTTCTTTCAAAATCTCCTGGAATGGCCCCCTTATGTCTAAGCCTTGATTGACGAACTTGCTGATTGAGTATTGAGACTCTAGTCCCAAGGGTGAATTGAGACAGGGTAAGTGTCCTGGTTTCAGCTGGGAGAGAGTTAATTTTCTTCCTAGTAGCTGGTATAATGTTGTGTTTGGAATTTAGTATGACAAGAATGTTGATATTTTAGTTGTTGTTAAGCAGTCAAGGGCTTTGCAGGTGGGACAGTTGACCCCAACTGATCAAAGGGATATTCCATGCCATATGACGTCATGCTCCATATGTTACCTGGGAGAACAAGAAGGATGGGGGGACATTCAGAGTTACGGCATTTGTTTTCCCAAGTAACTGTTATGCCTAATGGAGCTCTGCTTTCCTGGAGACGGCTGAACACCTGTCTGCCTATGGGAAGTAGTGAATGAATTCCTTTTTCTGCTTTGCTTATGTGTGTAGCATTTTCCTTTGTTAATAAACTGTCTTTATCTCAATCCACAAGTTTTCTCAGTTTTACTCTTCTGATTCTCTCCCCAATCCCACCACAGGGGAATGAGTGAGCGGCTGTGTGGTGCTTAGTTGCTGGCTGGGGTTAAACCAGCCTTTTTGCCACCCGATGTGAGGCTCAAAGAGTTCAAGATAATGACAGTTTTGACTGGAATGTGCTAGATCGAATTATAGCTGTTATTGCTGTTCAGTTATTAATTGGCAGGCTCTCGTGCTTGCTGTGGGGCTTGCTTGCCTTACTGTAAATTAGAGTCCGGTGCTCGTTAGTGGCTGCTTTTTTTTTTTTTTTTTTGCTGCTTGCTGTACTGCTTATTATCTTACTCTGCCGTGCCTGGAAACACGTTGATAAAAGCAGTTAGTGCCTGGGCTGGCAGATGGCCAGGGCATCGCTACTGTTTTTGTGCCGCTGTACTGCACAGGCTGGAACTCCAGTTTAAACAACTTTGCAGACACCAAGGTTGGTGAAAAAGGAGGGAGAGGAGGTGCTCCAAGTGCTGGAACAGAGGTTCCCCTGCAGCCTGTGGTGGACCATGGTGATGCAGGCTGTCCCTCTGCAGCCCATGGAGGTTAACAGCAGAGCAGATGTCCACCTGCAGCCTGTGGAGGATCCCACTCTGGAGCAAGAGGATGTCCGAAGGACTGCACCCCGTGGAAGGGACCCACACTGGAACAGTTCATGAAGTAACTGCAGCCCATAGGATGGACTCACATTGGAGAAGCTCAGGCAGAACTGTTTCCTGTGTGAGGGACACCACACTGGAGGAGGGGAAGAGTGTGAGAAGTTCACGCCCTGAGGAGGAAGGAGCAGCAGAAACGTGACGAACTGAGCACAAGCCCTGTTCCTCATCACCCTGCACCACTCAGGGCTGAGGAGGAGGTAGGGAAATTAGGAGTAAAGTTAAACCTGGGATTTGAGTTGCACATTATGGGGATTACTATAGCAGGAAGCCCTTGTTGCTAGCCAGGCTTGAAGCAAGGGGAGGAGTTCATTGCAATGTTAAACAGATCAACCTGGCCCAAAGGGACCAGGAGTGGAGATCATAATGAAAATACCTTGACATTGTTGTAACCCATCATTTGAGTTGCATGTTATAGGAAACACCATACAGGATCAACCAAGAAGTCAGGACGAAACTTTTTATATTTTTCACCCATTAATGACCATTGACTTTTCTTTAGTTACGTATGTCAAACTACTGGTTATAACACAACATATGCCATTGGTCTCTCTAGCTACTGGTAATTGCATTGTGCTGAACTTGCACAAAATACATCCTGCTTTAGCTTGGTGGGTATTCATGTCCCCATGTAACAGTCTGTCACTGGGCTCCGACAAAACTTATTTGCAATAAGGTGTCATGGTATAAGGCAAGCTCTTGCTGACCTGATCCAGCCTCATGGCTACCAGCTGTTTCTAAGCAGTAACGTGTAATTGCCTGTGCCATGACTTCCTGGTGTACCCACCAGAGTTGTTGCTGCTATGCTGCCAGTTCTTCAGCAACCAGATCCCTCTTATCTCCACATTCTCGTAGCAGCCACAACCTGTTTTTCTGTGCTGCCCAATAGAGCATGTTCAGTATCTGTTGCCACCAGACCAACAGCAGCTGTCAAAGAAGACATCAAGACCTCCACTGATGAAGTTACCACTCCACAGGAATGATTCATTATAGAATGATCTGCCATCAGAAATTTGCTGAGTACTTATCTACCAAGACGACATACCCTCACCTCTCTGGGATGCTTCCAGTTTTCTCAACAGGAAATAGCTTAGCTTTGTTCTCAAATTTTCCTGTTCCTGTCAGACACGAACTAAAGATTTGTTAAAGAAATTGCCATATAGTTCAGATAGGCCTCCTTTTCCCTCTGATGATTGGACTGCAGGACTCACCAGCATTAATAACAATGAGTTTGATTGAAGAAAATCTTTGCCATTATATTCTTAGATTAAAGGAATAACTATATGGAGTTATTTTCTGGATTTCCATACACATTTTAGAGACACAAGAATAGCATTGGCCGTTTTGTGGTTTATACCATTTACTTTATTTCTGAACTCCCTTCCCAAATCCTTGTGCTACCTAATTCTTAAAATAGAAAGGGAGTAGTGGTGCTGTGCTTACAGACTGGCAGGTTTAATTAAGATCAGTGTCTTGTTACTGTTAGACGTGTTTGTCCTTCCCCACTGCATGTAGTGCTGTACTTGCAGTGTGCAACTTTTAAACCTTACGGGAAGGGTGACATTAGTTATTGTGCAATAGTGGTTATCACTAAGTTACTGCAGGTTGTTGCCTATATGTTTATGGATACATTTTTTTATTATTAGATGCCTGCCAGTGGCAAACGTTTTGCAGTGACTCCACATCTTGTGAGTATACGCGGATTGCAGTAAGAACGTTGGTGAAACGTTACTATTTAGATCAAAGAGTAACTTAGGATAGGCTGCATACTCCTCTGCTCCACTTAAGCACAAAACATATCTCTCAGAGGTACAGCTGAAATGAAGGGAAAGCAGATTATGTTTCCCTTAGCTTTTCTTCCCTATGAGCATGCTAACGAAAATACTTCTTGATGTGACAGTCCACTTTAGTCTTGAAATCTAGCTGCCATCTATTGATTGTGATTCATTTAAACTGCTAGATTTCTGCAAAAAAGTAAATCACTGTAGTATTCTGGTGATGCTATCAGAATAGGACATAATTGTATCATTCCATGATACTGATATTTTGTAAGGATGAAGATGATTTTACAATTGATGTTGTTTGGTTCTGCATGTGTAATGTCAAACTACAAAAGAACACTCACAAGGAAAGGTATTTTTTGCCAAATATATTCCTCTGGGGTCACGTGAATTACAAATATTAATTTCCTCATCCAGCTACAATTTGCCACTCTGTAACCTTTCTAAAAAAAATCTGTGTGAAATATCTAATTTCCATAGGAGTAGTAAAGTTCTTTCTTATAGGATTCCAAGGTGCTCAGAGTCCCATTCAGTGGTATGGAAATGAACTAAATACACTCTTCTCATGTCTGTGTGTGAACTGTCAGCAAAGAAATCAATTACTTCACAGCTTTGGTGGCTTCATAAACTCATGAAATGATTACTGTTTCCCAAGGTGTTCAGAAAACTCTTACAGTTCAGCTCCAATTATGGAGAACAAAATATGAAATTTCCTGTATGATCTAAAGCTACTAAACTCCATCATTTTGAAGTCTAGATCACTTTCTGATGTGAATTGTATGCTAATAAACCAGCTAGATATTTTTATATGTTTGCAGCAAAGACTTGATCTCCATCAAAGCCGCTTATCTAGGTTTAGTATCACCAGATAGGCTTATGTAAAAATGACATAATTCCCATTTCAATTGGGTCATCCAAAATACTAATTAAGTCCAATATTTCCCAATAAAAAGTAACTTCCTAGCAAATGTCCTGCTTGTTTTCCAAGAAGGAAATAAAACTGCAGACTGTAGCATCTTTGAAACATTAGGAGATAGGGCTCTAACATACAGTAAGCAGTTATGTTGCCAATATAGGTCCTCCAGTGAATGCTGTAATGCCTGAACAACTTGTGTCCTATTTCCTTTAACTTCAAAATAATAATTTAAAAATTAACATCTAAAAAACCCAGTGACTAGTGGAACAATACAAACAAACCCGTAGCTTCCCTCTAAATACTTTTTTACCACAGTTTTTGGTAAATATATCTGTAACGTTTTTTGCCATTTTACAGAAGATGGCAAACTGCGGGGAGGGGGGAACCTGGAGCACTTTAGATGGCTTGCTTCTGTATCAAGGTATAGTAGAAAATATGTAGTTTGTTGTTAATGCTTCTTAATTTCAAAATTGTTAAAAAACCTCTGAGCTCATAGAAGTTAAGCTCTCCCTGCTGAAGGGAGTTGTCAGTCATGTACTCTACATATTTGTAGCTATAAAAAAATTAGGAGAATGCTTTGGTTTTGAAGCTACTTTAAATTTATTGTTACCTTTTGCTGTAAGGGGAGGGGAACCCTTGCAGGCTTTATTTTTGTTTTCCTTCCCATCGTGTAAGGTGAAATAAAAGTCATGCCTTACAGACCCAGCTTGTGTCCAGAGACAGCCCTCTGACCTGGAGTAGGCTTTTGTAACAAAGCATATTGAGGTGCCTGTGACTGCACTTTGCTATGAGCTAACCAAAGCTTTCATAGAAGTTAGTAAACCTATGTGTTTACTTTGATTTTAGGTCAGCTTAATGTTATGCCAGAAGAATGCTACCTGATATGATTTTTAAAAGAGCAAATTTTTAATTCCTGAGTCTGAAAAAGGGCTCCCAGGCATTTATCATGGTACTACCCAAAGGGCTCACTATATAAATCAGATGGTCAATAAAAGTCTCACTACTTTTTCGTTGACATCATTTGCACAGGGACCTGTTTCTGCTAAATTTGAATTCTAGTGGTTCAGCATACTGATTGCCCTATTGCAAAATTATTTTGGAGGTGAAACCTCTAGTGGAACCACAACAGTTGGCTATTTCTTGTGATTTTCATCTATTGAAAATCAATTCCAAATAGCAGATTTTAAAATTTTTGTATATGTCTTCAGACTTAATCTAGCATCTGCTACACTTTGCTAGAGCAGTCAGAAAAAACTGGTGACTGCCCACTGTTTAATACCAAAAATGAATGGAGCATGTTTGACTAAATGGGATTTAATGAGGAATCATAGAAATTCATGTCACTTAAATAACATTTGCGAACACCTACTTATGTGTATTGGGGTTTTTTTACTCTAAGATACTATGCTATTTTACTAGCAAGTTTCTCCCATCTATGACAGGTAAAATTAAAAGTTTAATCTCCAGAAACCAGATCAACAATAATTTATTTAAATAGTTAAGCATAAATTCTCACTCCTTAATGAGCCTCACAGTAGCTCCGATTTCTCTAATGGTAATTTCTAGCAATTAAAAACAGAATACACTGGATAGAGAAGAAAGAATAAGTCTTACATTTAAAGCAAAGAGCTGGAAGTCTAGATTTTTTGGCTGATTCAAATGTTACCTTAAGGTCATGTCTTGAACATTTCACTTTGATGGGAGTTTCAAAAGAGCTTGAATGAATCAGATACTACCCTAAATACCATTAGAAAGTTAGGTTCTTTATTTCACTAGGCTTCCCTGTAACCCCAATTATTTAGCTGTTTGTGTTTCAGTCAGGGGAGTAAAAGAGAAAAAGGGGATGGGGGGCATCTCGCATACGAGCTACCAACTTATCACTAGAGTATCCCAGATCGAAAAATGCTTAACTGTTTGTTTGGGGTTTTTTCTTTCCTAAAAAGAAAGATGACCTTATACTAGAGACCCTTAGTTTAAGAAAAAGGTTACCCAAGATAATTTCACCTAGCAGAGATTTACAAAACCAACAAATCAACAAGTGAGCTTTCCTACTTGCTCAGAGATTATTTCATACATTAATACTACCACAAGTAACACAACACAATTTTTGTGACTTCAATTCTGCCACTCCCAAAGGATACCAGTTGCCTCTCTTTCCAGATGAAACCTCTGATTCCCATTCTTAAGTTTCTGTTCTCCAGACAAAGCAAGTTACCCTCATAGTCCCCATTTTGGTGGAGTTCCTGAAAACAAAATCACTGCAATAAATTTAAGTACAACTATGTGTGTGAATGATAATGGCAGACTACCTGGGCTCAGCAGATTGCTATGCACTTAATAGTTAAATTTCTTTTGTCTTTATGCTTTGTCTCATTTCCATGTTTTATTCAGTTTTAACCCTGCTTTTCTATAAGATTTTTCTTCCTCCCCTGTTTTCCTTTTCTTTGAAACTAAACGTAAACTTAACAACATTTGCATTCTGGTTGAACTTTCAAACCCAAGAATATTTTTGTGCTAGGAAACTTATCTCTTGATTCATCTGCTGCATCCCTGACATATCTGAGCATGTCCTGTTATTTGCACGTTAGCAAAATTTTGGTACTTAAAGGGTTAATGTGCCTTTTGTACCTCAGACACATTAGGATTTTGCAAGCAAATGTCTGTTGGTTGCAAGAGCATATGAGCAAGCATGAGACTAATTTCCTGTTAGGGAGTCGCTACGTTAAAAGGATATTTGCATAATCACAGACCAAGATAATGCAGGGAAAACCCCAGAGATCATTCTGATGCCAGGCTTAAGCCAAGCCCAGTGTGTAATTTATTTGAATGCATGAAAGCTGCTCCTTATCATTGACTTCTATCTCAAGTCCCCAAGCACTTCAGTTGGCATCAGCAGACCCTAACTCCTCCTGGCTAATTCATTATACTCAACAAAATTTAAAAGTTTGTAACTATTTTGTTAGCTTGGAATCACTTTCTTCTTTTCTGCAGGTGGAGATTGTGCTTAGATCATTATATTCCAGTGAGTGGTTGTGGTATATAAAAAGTAAAAAAGCTAGTTATATAATTTATGTTTTCAACTACTTTGATAGTGAAAAAGGACAACAAAGGTATGTCTCACAGAGAAGGTCAGGAGAAAAAGGAAGGAAATTATGGCATGAATTAAAAGGGTTAAGTTTACCTTAACAGTCCCCGTGACTCAATTAATACAATAAAAGAATTATCCCTTTTATGACTTGTGTCACATATTCAAAATCAAGCTACCATGTCTTCTTGGATCATCATTTTATTTAATGCCCTCATCTTCAGGTTACGATAACTTCTGAAATATCGCATGCACCACAAAAACAAGAGTTCAGGACTACACTTATGAAAAACACAGCCAAAAACCATGAGATTTCATAATGCAGGTAGTTTTTTCAAGTTGTATATGAATAAAGGAATGTCCAAATAGGAGTTTGGTAGAAGGGCCACAAAAGAAAGTACATTAGCAACTAAAAATCAAGGCACTTAAATGTTTCTGAACAGATTAATACTTAGCCAGGTATGGAGGTCCCTGACTTCCATTTTAAATCCAGTTGCATGCTTTAAATTTTCATTTGGAGAATCCCATTGCCAAAGTAAAGAATTTGTCACACTTGTCGCCTGATACTTTTTCCATGTAAACATGCTTAGAGGCTTATGGCTTAGGTGCTGTAGAGATGTCTGAAAGGTTATTTATTTTTTACTCAACTTGGAAACCCAAGGCTACTGTCATGCTTACTTGCCATGGGGTTATAAAGAGATGCTTAGGGGAAGGAAGCAAGGAACTGCTCTTTCAGAATATAACAGTATATTCTGGTATATAGAGAGGGAGATATTAAGAATATTTAGATGGAGGAGAACCCATTCAATAGCGTTTCAGTGACAGCTCAGTCTACCAAGCCTAAAGGCATAGCATAAGAGGAGAATAATGTTTCAAGTGAGGGAAGGGCAAACATTATGACAACAAATTATTACTTGTAGCAAAGGCAAGGAGAACATAATTAACATCTCAGACACCTAAATAAGCAAGCATTTAGTAGCAATCGTAGGAACATTAGTACATAAGCACAGTTAAACTAATAGGATGATGGCCACTGTCTATTGCAGTTGAAGCACTAATAAAACACTTCCAAGAAAATAATACCATGTTTTACTATACTTTTAACTATTATTAAAAGAGCACAGTCCTAATAGCCTGAATAGTTAAACCAAATTTTTTTAATAAAAAAGTCCTGTTTGAAATTTCTGGTCCTCAATAAGGAAGACTGCTATATTTGAGAAAGAAGGTCTAGACATTTTAAGTAGTTAATACAAGACAGATTCCTCTTTAATTTGGAAAATCTTAAAACCAGAACTATCACATACTGAACAGGAGGAACTAATTCTAATTAGACCAGTAGAGAACAATGGCTGATCACATAGACAACACTCAATAACTTAGTGTAACCCTAAATTCACATTGCACAAAATTAATTGCCAAATAAAATGTAATAACAACATATTGCAGCCTGTTCCCATAGGGAGACAAAGGATGTGAGACAGTCATCCCAGCCATGTTTAAGTTTCATGTCTTTCCTTAATATGTAGTCTACGTCTAACTTTAACTTGATAAAGGTTCCCAGGCTGCAACACTGAGACTGAAGTTGTTGCACTATGCCATATAACAGCACTACGCAAGTCATGAGCTTTCCTTGGTCATGTTTCTGTGTACATGGAAATCTATGCAGAAATCTATATGAAGAAATTTATCAGAAGGCTTAACCTCTGGAAAACAAAACAAAACAAATCAAAACAAAACCCAAAAGCAACCTGAAAGAACTTTTCTTACTTCCTTTGTTATTAAGTGATAGACTATTCACAGCTTCACTTCCAGAAATCCTTCAAAACTCTGTAAATCTCTGCAACATTCTTATCTGCCTTACCTGTCTTTACATGTGTCTGATTTTTTTCCTCATACTATATGCAAAATTGATCCTAACAACACAGGGGATATTTTTACAAAGACTTCTCCATGGAAGAAGTGTCCACACATGAGAACTGCTTCCAGTTGAAAGAAAAATGCAGAGTATTCATATACAGTAAAAAGTGAGCACAAGGAATGAGCACAGGATTCCTGAACAGTGGAATACAGTGCAGATGAACAAGAAGGAGAAAGCTGAAAACCATAGGGAATGCGTGTTAAAATCCCAGAAATTCAAAGTAATACACCAGGGAATGCAACATAAAAATAAAATTGTACATGAAAAAAAAAGAAAAAAAAAAGATAAAACACAAGTTAGAGAAAAGCAGCCATCGAGAGCTCAGAAGTGTCATTAAGTTCATGAAGTTAAATAGTTAAGTGGCCAGACTTAGCCTTATGCTACAGATGTCAACTAGGTTGAAAGAAGATTTCCCTTTGCAGGAATAAGTTTATCACACAATAAGCTGTAAAACATAGATGCAAATTGAATGTGCTCAGAAGCTAACAGAGAAATCAAGAACTTAATGATCCATCCCGCAAACATCAGCTTTGTTACAGTTGTAATGATCCTTCCCTTCAAAATAACATACTAAGAATTGATTCAGGTTATTTTTCATTTGCATATTTTGTTAAAATTCTTAAGCTACTATTTTGAATTGCAGTTGACTGAGATAGATTCATTTTTATTTTTCTTTAAGTTTTTTTAATAGAATATTTTCATCCTACTTCATCCCAAAGTGTCAGTCCAGTAGAAATGACAGAGCTCAAATTCTAAAAACAAGAGAAGAAACTTGTTTTCAAAGAAGTAAACAAAGGACAGACAGCTGAAGTGCAGCAGGGATCACTGAAATGCTGTTTAGCCAGGAGAGTTTTATGAGTTGTTTTTTCACATCTTGTCAAGCAGTGCACTGAAATTGTACTTCTTAACATTACTAATGTCCATAGAGGACATAGAGGACTGTCTTCTATGTTCTTTACATTGGGCAGAAAGACCAAAACGTTAAAAAGGCTAAGATCAGGCCAGAGATAATTTCCCCAGGATGGAGAATAATGTATGCAAATGAAGCCTTTCTTGCAGAACTCTTGCAAGCTTTCCATTAGGGGCTGAGCATAAGACAGTGATTTCAGGAGCAGAGTGTACAATACTTCCTCAGGATTTGTAGATGTCTTTGGGAATTATCTTCTATAACTCAAGCAGTTTCTTGGGACTATCTAAAATACCCTATTTGGCCATTCCAGCCTCAAGTGAGCACAACAGTAGTATAAAATCATAGAATCATAGAACCATAGAATCATTTTGGTTGGAAGAGACCCTCAGGATCATCGAGTCCAACCGTAACTTATGTCTAGCATGTCCCTAAGAATCTCATCTAAACACCTTTTAAACACCTCCAGGGGTGGTGACTCCACCACTTCCCATGCCTGACAACCCTTTCTGTGAAGAATTTTTTCCTAATATCCAATCTAAAGCTCCCCTGGCACAACTTGAGGCCATTTCCCCTTATCCTATCTCTTGCTAGAGGCCAATACCCTACATGCTACAACCTCCTTTCAGGTAGTTGTAGACTGCAATGTCTCCTCTCAGCCTCCTTTTCTCCAGGCTAAGCAGCCCCAGTTCCCTCAACCGCTCCTCATAAGACTTGTACTCCAGGCTTCTCACCAGCTTTGTTGCCCTCCTCTGCTCTCTCCCTAGTACCTCAATCTCTTTCTTATGATGAGTGGCCCAAAACTGAACACAGTATTCAAGGTGGGGCCTCACCAGTGCTGAGTACAGTGGGACAGTCACTTTTCTAGTCCTGGTAGCCGCACTGTTCCTGATACAAGCCAGGATGCTGTTGGCTTTTTTGGCCACCTGGGCACACTGCTGGCTCATATTCACAACATCCTCCCCCAAACTATGACTTCCATGCTTGAGTTCTTGGAAGATAAAGGTGGGATTTCCCAGTTGGGTAAAAATCACTTTATATTCAGAGAAGTAATATGAGGTCTTTGATTCATCTGTGATCCACCTAAGCTCTGTAAAAGTTTTGTACTTCATTGTGCATCTTTCAAGCACTTATAGCTTGAAACTGCTATTCCAAAAAATGAGGTAGGTTTCTGATACTTGCAATGGACTTCCTTGTAAAAACATTTGTATTCAAAGGTAGAAGAAGATCTAAATTTTTAAAATGCAAGCTGTATATCAAGTAGAATAAGAAACCAGTATCAAATAATATGAACAACAGTAGGTCTTTAATCTTAAGCCATATCTGAGCGTTAGACTGAACACAGCACAGAGGAGCCTCCTCTTATTTGAGAAATCTCAGCCTATAATCCATTCCTAAAGACAGATGCCTGAGCACTGTCTTTGAAAAAAAAAAATCTAATGATGGATTATTCATTTACTCCTGAGGAGGAGGAAGTACCAGGTCCTTCAAATTTTACCCAGGTAGTTAATGGTCTCATTCAGAATGACGAAAATCTGGTACATTTTCATAATGAAGAGGTGCAACCAAGTTTCTCCCATCTCCATGAAGAGCTGTAAAACTTCAGTTATGCTAAATTTGGAGGGAGTACTCTCATTCCTTCTTGCTGAAGATACTGTGAAACTATTCAGTGGCTCAGAAAAAAAGATAGCAGTGGTCACCTGTGGATCCTCAAATGAACAATTTACAAGGGGAGTCTTGAATTATAACCTCTGTTTAATTTAAAGATACTTGAATCTGTGTCCCACTTTGTTTTAGCTTGAACTAGAGAAAGATCGCTCAGCCAAAGGAAGTCACTCATCAAAGCTTTTCTCATGGGAGATGGAGATATGAAGACCCTTCAGCAGATGAAGGGATTAAAATGTCTTGGAGGTTTTTGAATGAGTGTAATTTATATAACATGGGCTATAAAAAGCTACTTTTCTATGTCACTTTGTTTTGAGAAATATTTTATTCAGAGTCTGACCCTGATGTGCTCACACCCTCCAAAGGTATATCAAGACCCTGGTTCCTGAAAGTGCTTGGGTTTGATGTAGGTGGTTACTTACTCAAAGCTTTTGCTGACTGTACACAATTCTAGGAGAAATTTAAGTGACAAGGGAAAAAACTATGGATTAGATACCTCTAATAAAAATACTTCACATGCTTGAGAATAGTCCTTGATGCATGAGATGGAGGTTTGAATGGGCATTTTAGAACAAAACTAAAGAAATGAGCAAATACAGCTTCAAGGCCTCCCTTTTAACAAAAAACTCTTTTGTTTTCCATGATTCTTATAATCTTCCTTTGGTCCTGAAATGGATGACAGATGCTTCTACCAATCATTCGTCTAGGCAAATTTTTCATTTTTCAAATTGGTAACCTTTAATAA